>NC_032024.1:7936855-7973130 GCF_001865875.1 Lupinus angustifolius
GGTTCAGGTGAACAACGTCCAGGGTATTTTGCCAAATACCTAGAGGAATGTGGTATAGTCCCACAGTACACCATGTCAGGATCGCCTAGCATGAATGGTGTGTCTGAAAGACAAACAGGACTCTTAAGAATATGGTAAGGAGTATGATATGTCACTCTACCTTACCATAGTCACTCTGAGGAGATGCACTTAAGATTGCAGCTTATATTCTTAATAGGGTGCCAACTAAGGCAACTGCCAAAACACCTTATGAGCATTGAACTGGGCGAAAGCCTAGTCTAAAACATTTTCATGTGTGGGGATGTCCAGCTGAGGCAAGGCCTTATAGGCCTCATGAAAAGAAATTGGACTCCCGTACAGTGAGTAGTTACTTTATTGGTTACTCTGAAAAATCAAGGGGCTATAAATTTTATGATTGAAGTCCATATTTGATATGGGTATAGCCACGTTCTTTGAGGATATTGGGTTTGAGGGGGAAGATAAGGTTAGAAACTTTGTCTTAGAGGAAGAATTCGTATCTATTCTAGATGCGATTCATATTGTTGTTTTCGACGAAGCAAATTTGGAACCTCCTCAAGACATAGCTGATGATGTTTTCCCTGCTCAAGATGAGTTAGTAATTCATGAAGGACAAACTCAAAACCCTCAAGAACATGGACAAGAGTTGCAAGAGCCAATAGCTTTGCATAGATCCACTAGAGAAATGAGAAATGCAATTCCAGATGACTACATTTGCTTTCTCATTGAACATGAGGGTGATGGCTTAATGGATAATGATTCATTAAACGTTCGTGAAGCCATCCAAAGTTCCAATTCGGAAAAGTGGATTGAAGCAATGAAAGAGGAGTATAAATCCATGCAAGACAATAAAGTTTGGGAACTTGTCCCATTACCAGAAGGTAAGAAACCCATTGGTTGCAAATGGATTTTTAAGACCAAGCGAGATTCTAATGGTAATGTGAGGTATAAGGCGCGTCTTGTATCTAAGGGTTTTACTCAGAAGAAAGAGATTGACTATAAAGAGATTTTCTCTCCAGTTTCATCGAAAGACTCTCTTAGGATAATCATGGCTCTTGTAACACATTATAATCTGGAGCTTCATCAGATGGATGTCAAGACAGCTTTTCTCAATGGAAACATTGACGAAAAGATTTATATGGTGCAACCATAAAACTTTATAACGAGAGACCGAAAGAATATGGTTTGCAAATTGACAAAACCCATTTATGGGCTACAACAGGCGTCTCGTCACTAGTACCACAAATTTCATGAGGTGATTCTCTCTTTTGGTTTTGAGATGAATTCAATTGAAGATTGTGTGTATCACAAGTTCAGTGGGAGCAAGTATATTTTCTTGCTCTTATATGTGGATGACATACTGCTTGCCACTAATGATGTGGGAACCTTGTTAGAAACCAAGAAATTTTTATCCAGTAATTTTGAAATGAAAGATCATGGTGAAACTTCATTTGTATTAGGAATTCAGATACACCGAGACAGACCTCTTTATATTTTATTCACTATGGTGGTGATGTCTTCTATTCAACCAAAGTGTGAAGTTTAATCTTCTATTCAACCAAAGTGTGAAGCTTTATAATTGAAAATAGTACCTTATAGATAATTTTCTACTTAAAAAAGTGATCAATATTGTTGTATTGCTATCCCTTTTCTTTGTTCCATTTTACATAATTAAAAGTAAAATTATAGTAAGAATAATAAATAATTATATTAAAAATATTGAAAAAAATGATATTTAATAATTCATTAACACTAATCTTCTATTCAACCAATTTTTTTAATTAATTAGTTAATACTAATTTAATAATTCAAATGATATTTTGAAAATGTGATCAATCAGACCATAGTAGGCGATCTACTTCGGGCTCTGTTTATCTGTTTGTTGGTGGTGCAATTTCTTGGCGCTCTGCCAAGCAAACACTTATGGCATCATCCACCATGGCAGCTGAATATATAGCATGTTATGAGGCATCACCATCGCGATTGAGAAATTTTGTCACTGGGCTGCGAATTGTGGAAAGAATTGAAAGACCACTAAAGTTATATTGTGACAATAGGTCAGCCGTGTTGTTCTCCAACAACAATAGGAGTTCAGCAAAGTCGAAACACATCGACATTAAGTTCCTAGTTGTTAAGGAGAAAGTACAAAGTGGACAGATTTCCATAGAACATTTAGGCACTAACTCCATGATTGCGGATGCTCTTAAAAAGCTATCACACCCAAGGTCTTTCATGAGCATACTGCTCATATGAGTGTTCTACAATGTGAGAATTTTTTAGTTGAGTGGGAGTTAGATTGTGCACGCCTTTATTATGTTCTATGTAATTTCAGTATTATGTATGGATACTTTGTATTCAAACTTCAGTTGATTAATCATTCAGTTTGGTATTCTGTCTTTATGCTTTGTATAATAAGGTTTTATGTTATTATTAAGGATATCACTAAAGTTAAGTAGAACCAGTTGAAAATTGACATGTATAGATCATATTCATGTGATTTTCATGCTACACATTTCATATAGAATGAATCTATGTCATTTAGTTGTGTCAATGTTGGTGATCATTGTTGAATTAGTCATGATTGATATGGCAAAATTCACTGTGATTCGATATGGAGAGAAGACTAATGGACGAGATAATTTGGGTATATCTGAGTCATAATGGCAATACTTAAGCGCACAATAAGGATAACATGTATGGAGAATCATATGTGTGACCAGTGGGAGATTGTTAGAATTCCTGATAATTTATGTGTCACAAATATAATTCTATAATTGTGTTATGGCCATTATGTAATTAGCCAAAATATAAAATGATCTTCATGTAATTAGCCAATATATAAAATGATCTTCAGTAATTAATTTGGTGGCTAAGGGCATATGTGACATGAAATATTATAAGTGTAGATACCTCCAGACAATTTCTGATTTGATGAAGGGACTGAATCAGAATTATTGCAACTTAAGCAGTAACCGCTTCGGTTACTTTTATGGGTTATGGTCCCCATTTGTAGAGCAATGAGCTTTGTTGAGTAGGCTGATGAGAATAAAGGGAATTGTGAAGAGTTATCAAATACAAGATAACACACCATCACAATTCCATAAAGGTAACCATAAGGCAACAACATCATCAAGCAACACACTCTAACTTGGCTTTCTAATTCTCTAGAGAAGCAGAAGGAAAACCATCAGGCTCTAACATCTGGAAGATCATCACACCCACATACCTTCGAGATTCCAAATGGCTAATCAATGTATGTTCTTCTTCTTCACCATGAAATCAGTTGGGGTTTCTTCAGTCTGGATCATGGTTGTTCCATTTGGGTTTATGTATGGGCATAAACATTAGGTTATGGGAACGAAGACATCATAAGGATTTTCGCGTTCAATCTAAGGATTATAGATGGAAAATTTCCGACACTAAATGGTAAAACAATATGCAATTCTTTTTTCTAGTGAAGCTTTGAAAGACCAACAAAAAATGTTCAAAGTTTATACTAGTTGAAAACCCACAAATATACAGCAGAATTTATTTACTAGGTACTTAACTGCCATATGTGTTCCTATATTACATTGGCATAAGGCAAATAGTACACAATAAGAAGATAAAGCATTATAAGTTTGATTTACCACAGAGGAAATATTCTTCTCCCATTCTTTTCACTCACTACTAGCCATATTGCTATATTATAGATGAGAAATCACCAATAACAATACTCAAAAGCATAAAGTAGCTTCTGATTTATGAGGCTGCAAATCTCATCTGTACAATATGCGTAGGAGTATGTTGTGACCTTAAAGACCCCTAGAACCAGGAATATCAATCCAATGCAATTGTAGTTCCACTTCACCAGACTCAACATTTCTTAGTCTAAGAACCATATATTGCACCACTTTGCCATCTTTCCACACAATTTTGCTCTCTTCTGCTAGGCAATTTTCACGGCTCGGCTGCAATTTTGTGATTATAGTATCATTTGGGAGGCCTTCCAAGTGCATCTTAATTGCTTCAAGAAATGGTGCAATATCAAACTCTGCATCTCCCATTTTGTCATCAAAGCTGAATTTGTCTTTATCATACACAAACTGCATTAAAAGATAGTAAAATTATTGCACCACTTGAACTCATTCAAACTTCAATTATCTTGCCTAGGCACATAAGCTATGCATTGATTGAGCAAACTTCATATATAGTAATGCTCATAATCCCAAAAATTTAACAATTAATTAACAACTACATGGACAAATGGGGGCTCATAATTCAACTACCATGGTTTTAATGTTTTGATATAAAGTAATCTTCAATTTAGTCCTCAAAAGTTAATAGTGTTAGCTGTTAGATCTATAAAAGTTTCTGTTAGCTATTAAGTACTTCAAAGATTTAACATTTCGGACTGAAGTCGTCAGTTTAATTCTTCAACACTATTTTTCATCTCAGAAGTTCATAATTAATAATAGAACTTTGGAGGGAGAATTAAATGGAAGCAGCACAACCCAAAAAAAAATTCAGGTACACAACTTTTTCTGAAAAAACAAATCATTTCCCATTATTAATTATTCATATTTAAATCAAATAACGAATTACAAAGTATAACATAAAGTTGCGGTACACATTATATGGTGACAGTAGATTTATCTCAGAAGAATAGTTACTTACTAGATGGACTGGAAGATGAGGATCTGTAATGGACAAAGTCAATTCATCATTCCACACAGGATTGATATTCTGGTTCACCACCCGAGTCTTCAGCTTCTGCATAAAACGTTGAATGTAACAAGAAATACACAAGGTTGCATAAAACATATTGTAGATTATGATTTAATAGATTATATAATAAAGAAGGTAGTCCGGTACATGAGACTCCTGCTTTATAAAGTGTTTATATGATTTACTCTCCCAAGAGCTGAGATTTAAACTCATGACTTCAAGTAATAAGACAAGTAATTGTGAATAGACAAATTCTCCAACTTATTTAGACTCCAAGGTTTAAAGTTTAGAATAATATGTTTATTTACTCCTCAGGCATAAATTTTATCCTATATTTGGAGGCTTAGTGGACAAATTAGGACTCATGGAAAAAAGAATCAGGGAAAGGCTACTTTTTAGATTCAGACAGAAAACTTTCTCGTGTATTTTTCAAACTTTTTTAGGGAAAAGACTAGTAGTTGACACATGAATTTGTTGCACTAACTTTTACCCTTCTTTCACGGATTAAAATAGCTTAAAGTAGTTCCAGAAACATTTATGAATAATTGAATATTGAGATAGCAATTAAGATGAAAAATGAAACAGAAACTCCACTGTTTGTTAAGTAAAAAATTAGCAACATAATCAAGCATCAAAATCTGCTGTATTAATAGAAAAGGGGTTGAGAGACCAAGAAAAAGTGATTATGATCAAAAGCAGAAAAACATTAACAAAGAAACAAGTCAACAAGCTCCAGATTCTAGACACATGCCACAAAAACCAAAAAAAAAAAAAACAAAGCAATACTACCCAAAACCAAAATAAGCAAAACAAAACAAGAACTAAGATGATCAAAATAACAAAAAAACACAAAACTAAGAACTCAAGAAGAAGAAACAAGAGACACAAATCACAGAACATAAGAAATTTACCTGCTTGCCCATTTTGATAATCACATAAGGGTCACTGCTCTTTACATCTCTAATAGCAAGGTTGACACCTTTATCAACATGAATTCTAAGCAAACCCAATAAGTTTTCCATTGATAAGATCTGATGAAACAAAGCTAGAGGACTTTTAAGAGAGAAAAAAGTAATTGTGTATGGTCCCTCTACTTCAAAGTTAGAAAGATGCTTTCAGCAATAAAGTCCTTACTTTAATGTAAAACCTACTTAGTTTGGAGAATGGGTTCTTTGACTTATTATTAGTACTTACTCTTCATTGTATAGTTTGTATTTTTTTATACTTTTCATGGAACATTCTACTTTACTATACAATCCATTCAAATGCTCTTTCTCAAGAATCACTGAAGTTTCATTTTCCGTAATTTAAAGTCTAAAAGTTTATGTATTTTCTTTGTGTACAAAGGATGTTTTAGATTAATACAAATTATACACACCAAGTTTTTTATATTTTATATTAATCAATAGAATTTTTTCTAACAATAAATAATACATCTCATTTAATTTTTCATTATTTATCATATTAACACATTTAAGTATTTATTAAAATATCATTGACTTAATATAAAGACATAAAAAACTTTTAATATACATAATTTCTATTATTTTGAGATGAATAGTAGAAGAGACATTATTAAAGTAAATTCAACTTCAAAGAAAAATCTCACAAGTCACAACATCTTGTAAAAAAGTTTTTTCATAAAGATATCAAAATGAATTTGGTAAGTACCGAACTATCCATGATAGTATTAGAATGGAATAAAAAAGATTAAATTAAATTTGTGGCAAGAGTTTGTGACTAAAAATTAAAATAGAATCTGTGTGGACTTTTTTTATCAAATAATCCGGTGGAGTGCTACTGTATTTGGCTGCACGTTTTTTGCGATTTTCCGCTTTTAACGTTGATCTTAATCTACAAGCCAAAGCCGAAAACCACTTCTCGGATATTTTGGTGGATTAACACTAAAGTATATAAATCTAACTTTAACTGATTATTTTAACCACGGAAATCTTTAGAGTTAGTAACTCCAATTTTGAATCTCGTTGGCTACTCCATGGCAGTAATAGCAAAACGGGTGGAGAAGAATATTCTCACCTGATAGAGAATGATAGAGAATTTCTTATTTTTAATTTTTGAAGTGACAAAAATGTTATTTTATAATAAATAAAAGTAATACAATATATATTTTTTATTTTCCTTTTGTTTTTAAAATGTAATATCTAGATACGGAGTAAATATTTATATTTCATTATTCATATATATATATATATATAAAAGTTAAATGTGTGGGCACATGTAGCTAGTTTATATCAATTTTTAGAATTTGGATCCTCTTCATTACTGGAGAGTCCATTACCATGTTGATATCATGATACGTGGCAAAAATAAAAATTCAACAGTTCTAATTTTAACTCATTTTTTAATAAAATAAATTATAACTATTGTTTCCCCTTAAAATCCAGTACTGGACTCTCCAGTACTGGAGAGGAGTTGGACTCCAATTTTTATGCCTACCCAAATCAGCTAATGGGCTGGGACAGGCATTACTAAAACATAAATTTAGCTGAAAAATTAACAAACAAAAAACCACAAAACTTTTAACTATAATAGGACAAAAACCT
Organism: Lupinus angustifolius; assembly: GCF_001865875.1. Lineage (NCBI taxonomy): Eukaryota > Viridiplantae > Streptophyta > Magnoliopsida > Fabales > Fabaceae > Lupinus > Lupinus angustifolius. The sequence goes on from NC_032024.1 coordinate 7,944,145, forward strand.
TAACATTGCAACATAGTTGTTGTGAGAGACCATAAATAGTTTGCTTACAGCATACTATACCAGGAAAATCTATCAATCATGTAGTGCCTTGTGTTATTTTAGCTGGCATCTCAAAGAAGGCAACGAGTAACGACGAATTATTCACGAGTATGATCATTAATGTGGGGTGTAAAGGTTATTTTTTGTGTGCAATTGAATCAAATATAATAATATAGTTCGGTCACTTCAATTAATTGAAAGTTTTGTTGCAGGAATCGAACCAATCATTAATAATTTAGTTTGATCCTATAGTTTTCCTGTTTTTTAATCTTATATTAACTGAAAGCTCAAAATATATGACATGATGCATTATTTGTCCATAAAGAAAAAACGTCAACAAATTGAAACTTATAAGTGTTTGCTAGTATACAATCCACAATTTGTAAATATATAACAATTAGTAATATAATAAATAATACAATTAGTAGATATATAAAAATTTAGTAACATATATAACAATATAATTTACGATTAGAAATATAAAACAATAACATCTACAACAGCTTATAATATTTGTTGTTTTCAATGAACCAAGTACTACAAAAATTAGAAAATAAGCTTTAAATAATTAAAAGACACTATAAAAGTAATTCATATATAATAATTTAGTAAACATTAATGTATATACAAGTACAATTCACACACTTTATTAATTTAAGTTATAAAGATACATGAAAAATTCAAATAACATAACAACATTATTCTCTCGTATTTATTTCTTAAATATGTAATTCGGTCCAAATGATTCCTAAATTTTAAAATTCATGAATCAAACTAAGCTTAAACATCCTTAAAAAACAAATCTGAACCACATAACTAATCTGAATCATATTTTATAGTTTCATTGTATTTGATCCCACCTATTTAAATGAAGCACTTATACCTAGACATCCAATTTATAGTTTTCAAGAAGCATTATTGAAGTTGAACAAATAAATATTTTTTGTTGGCAATCTGAATAAGTCAACAAGAAAAGACAAATTTATTCATGGGTAGCATTAATTAATTGGACAAACAATTTTTTAATTATGCCACCAATAAAGACTGCCCAACTTATCAGTTTATGTTATAAACTGTTAGGGGCTCATGTGGTCCATACCGAACGGGGATTGTCCCAAAATCAATGTGTCTCTATGTCCCAGACCAATAAGATTTTTTTTAAGTAATGTACATATATTACTTGAAGTTTTTAATTTTTTTAATGAACTGTCACTTTTTTATTAGATCGGGATAGGAAAATAGGACAGGAATGTGGCAGATTAATAATATTCTGCCAGGAGCAATAAAGTTATTTGAGATTCTCTAAGACCAGTAGTAACATATAAGATAAATAAGGAAATGATATTTTTTAAATTATTTTATTTAAAATTAATATAAATTTTGAACTATTCAAAATTTATTTATAATATAATCATCATCTTTATCTAATATTCTACTTTTCAAGAGATCATCCAAATTTTAAACTGTATATCTCGCCTGCCCTAACAAATGCACTATTCAGGTAGACCCGTGGGCTAATCAAAATTGTAGATGTTATCCACAGTTTGTCATTCCTACTTGAATGGGCCGTTAAAGATTAGAGCTTTCATCAACTTTTTATATGCATTTATTTTTCAAAATCATATTCTTTTTTACTTATATTTTTTTTTTGTTTCTCAGTCATTTGTTAAGATCTCTTAAAATAAAAAAGTTTCAAAGAAATATGATCCTTGGAAATTTTTATGTGCGCTAATTTAATTCTTTAAAAATAAAAACCTAATATTGATTCTTAAATGTGTTAATGTGAGTCAAAATAATTAATAATAAAAATGTATTCTAACACATTAAAAATATATGAGCATCAATGTGAGAGTTTTTATTTTTTGAAATCTAAATTGATATATATATATATATATATATATATATATATATATGCAAATCTATAGGATCAAATTTGATCTTTACTCAATTTTTATATTATATTTAAATCATATTTTCTATAAAATATTACATGGCAATATCATAGGCTCATTCAAAAGCCTTTTCCGGTGAATTGTTATTTTAAGGATGAAGAGAAGTACATATTGGTCATTTATATGACTAATCATAGAAGAATATTGGTGTGATTTATGGCTTATCAATATCATGATTACTACTAGAAATTAAGTTCATCCTCACAATTATCTTGAAGGGACAAATCTCAGGCTAGTACATCTAGGATAAATACGAGATCAGTACATTTGGGATAAATCTAGGGTTAATGCATCTGCGACAAATCTAGGGCTAATGTATTTGGGACAATTAAATATGAGGCCACAACATCTACGAATTTTTTTTTGAAGTGGATCCCGAAAAAGTTGAGGCCAATGCATATCACCAAATATTCTGTGTGCACCAAAATACAAAGTGCATTTATCTTTAATTCCAAGAAGCAAAACATCAAAGAGGAAGGATGAAATAAGGATAATAGTAGCTGAAATGATGACAAGCATTCAAATTAGAACGATAACCACAGCTAAAAACAACTTGGAAAGAAGATGACAACTAGACAATTAACCAACAAAAGGGTTACAAGCTCAAGTTTTTCTCAAGGCAGATATCATGGTTTTGATATTATATTGAAATTGTAGGATTTAGAAATGAAGGAAAAAAATAAATGCTAAAAATAGTATATTTTTATTAATAATATTATAAATGGTAATGTGATGACATTTTGATTATTTAATACAAGAGAGATAACATTAATTCACTAACTCATATTTATACTAATATTATACTCATAATTAAATAAAAAACAAATTGTAAAATAAAGTAATCAACTTTTAAGATACTCTAAACAAATTTAAGATAAATCATCATTATAATCTCTATTTCTAAGTATCCATATATATTTTCAATAAGATAATTTAAGATATTCTAATATTATTTTCATATATTTTAACACTTGTAACATGAAGATAATGATAAGATGTATATATTCAAATTTATATTATATACAATTCTTTTTTATAAAAAAAGTACTGAATATTTTAATATTTATCAATAACTGTATCAATCTATATTAATATTATCTAATAAAGAAGTTTCCTAGAATGAAAAAGGAACCCTGACGAACCTATATAAGGTTAACGTATAATGAACGCTCCCCAACAAAAAGAAGAAACTGTTTTGAGAGCTGCATGCTCCACCGCCACAGGAAAACCGAGCTAGCAGACATATACACCGAGAGAGAAACACGGACCCTCCAACCACGCCTCCTTCATCATATATCTTTCTTTAACCGCACACAACCTCATTCAACAAAACCTAATAACAACCCTCAACAACAACAATAATAATAACAATAACAACGTTGTTGAGAAATTATTAAACCTGCACCACCCTTTCTGCCTATAGAGGCATTTCGGTGGTGGTTTGTAAATTAAGTTAAACCATTGTTCTTTTGGCGTCTCTCAGTTTTCTTAATCTCAAGGTGAAGAGAAGATGTTGACCATTAAGAGGGTTGCCACCGTGGTTTCTAATTACCAGGAAGATGATTCTGAGAAGGGTTCATCATTAGGCTGTGGCCGCCGTTGCCTTAGCTCTTGCTGCTTATCTGGTTCGTTTCTTTTTTCAATAATTTCTTCTTTATATTTTGTTACACCCATGCTATTGTATTGCTTGTGGAGTGCAATTTAAAACATTTAAATTATACCAAAAGCCATCATCATCACAATTTATTTATATAATTATAATAGGTAATTATAAAACTTCAAATTAAAATGATTCTATATCATCCACCTTTAACTCAATGGTATGCTTGTTGCCTGACTTGAATGAGATATCATATTTTCAAATCCTACAAACAAGTAACCTCTTGGCTAGGCCTTCCCATGAGTTGCATGCCTGATTCTATATATCATCCTGATTCATTTATCGAGGAAAATGTTTTTGGCCTTGTTATTTCAAGGGTCAGTCTCAACGCAATAGTAATATTATTGTTTAGTGATTGTTAGGTTATATGTTTAAATCTTTGAAATAGTCTCTACGTTTGTAAAGGGTTTTGGCGTTGTTATTTTAGTTTGGTTGAGAAGATTGAAGGAGGGTGGGAATTATGCATGACTTCATTGAATAAAAGACATTGTTTCCAATTTACATCAATTTTTGATATTTTTTATTTATAAATTTTACACATGAATTTATATGTTTAATTTGATGGTGTGGTTTCAGTGTCAAAGCTTCCACTTTATTTGTTCAAGAAAGATGGAGATCTTCCTATGGAAAATGGGGAGGTGGAATCATCTGATGAAATTTCTGAAATATCATTCCTCCACAATTTGTTGCTTGCACAATGGGATGACAGAATGAACCAGGGGATGTTCAGGTATGATGTATCAACATGTGAGACAAAGATCATTCCTGGCCAACATGGATTTATTGCACAGCTGAATGAAGGGCGCCACACGAAGAAACGACCCACCGAGTTTCGTGTCGATCAGGTTCTTCAGCCCTTTGATGAAAATAAGTTCAATTTCAAGAAGATTGGACAGGAAGAGGTGCTCTTCATGGTTGAGCAAAGCATTGATCATAAGAGCCATTTTGTGGCCAATGCACCTATTGACAAGATATCACCATCCCCCAATGTGGTTGCAATAAATGTAAGTTCTCTTTTTTAAATGCAAGTTTGTTCAAGTTTCTTCTATAAATGTAAGTTTCTTCATGTTTCTTTTCTATATGGAAGTTAGTTCATGTTTCTTTATTCAATGCAGTTTTTCCAAGTTTCTTTTATTAAGTTTTTCATGTTTCTTTAAGTGTAAGTTTGTTCATGTTTCTTTTCTAAACATTTTGTCAGCTCTCAAATGTTTATTATATAAGCATGCTATGTTTATTATACAACAAGGAAGCTTGGATATGACATGAGTCACGGATCCGATACAACACGGACAAGGGAGACGACAAAAAATTATAAAATGTTGCAGAATATTTGAATATGGTTTGGAGTGTCTAATACATATATGTGTCCGGCATGGAAATATATTTCTGACGAATGATTGAAGTTTCATTTTATCAGGTAAGCCCTATTGAGTATGGTCATGTGCTTCTGATTCCTCGCGTCCTGGACTGCTTTCCTCAGAGGATTGATCATGATAGCTTCCAGCTCGCAATGCATATGGCGAAAGAAGCTGCAGATCCTTTTTTCAGATTGGGATATAATAGTTTGGGTGCTTTTGCCACTATCAATCATCTACACTTTCAAGTATTTGATTCTCTCAAATTTGTTGACATATTAAGTGATTTCTTATCAGATCATATTACATATTTATATTTCATGCCTTAGCTAACTTATACTCTGATGCAGGCCTATTACTTGGCAGCACCCTTCCCAGTTGAGAAGGCTGAGAAACAGATCATAGCTTTAGATAAGGGGAAATGTCCACAAGGAGTGTCCGTTTCTCAGCTCGTGAACTATCCAGTTCGAGGACTTGTTTTTGAGGGTGGAGATACCATAAGGGATCTGTCTGATACCGTTGCAAACTCGCTTGTTTTTCTTCAGAATAATAACATCCCTTTCAATGTTCTCATCTCTGACTGTGGGAAGAGGATATATCTATTTCCTCAGGTAATCTTCTTTCTTGTGTACATATTCTTTGTTATGATATGTTCCACATTGTCATCTTATGTTCTCCTGTGTGATATTCCTGTTTTTGTAATACTCAATTTTCTATTATATGCCTTTTGGCACTTGTTTAAGAATCCAAAAATAGTAACTTATAGGGGAATGATAGATGTAATATTCAATTTTCCATTATGTGACTGTAGGCACTAGTTTAAGATGTAATATTCAATTCTTGAACTATTATCATTATGCTGTCATATTTAATTTGTTACTATCCTCAAAGATGTAATTGTTTTGGTAAGAAAATTTTGCATTGAACAGACTTGAGCTATACATCATCATAAGAAATCGTATAATTGCGCAACATGTTTGCTTCAAAATGATTAACTTATGTGATTCTTTAGTCTGAAGTTTCTGGGAATCAGAATGTACTTTAGTGGAAGTTCTGTTTTTTGTTTTTACTTAGCTCTAAGGATAATAGTGTTATTGCAATCTTTTTTTTATTTTAATTTTTTAGAATACTTTCCTCTTCTGTATTGGTGCCTGCTGTGTAGGTTACTAGTAATTTTTTCCGAGTCCAGCTCATCTCTAGTACTGAAGAGTCCAATATTTGAATATGAAGAGAAAGTGATTTTATTTTTAATTTTTTTATTAAAAATAACTTAAAATCATAACCGTTAAAAATTAGATTTTGCTACGTGTCACAATGAACTAACTCTTTAGTACAGGAGAGTATCGGAATTCATTTTTCCGTTCATTTATATAAGAAGGAGGTGCTTTAATTTAATAACATTCAATGGAACTACAATATGAATTTAATTTGGTTTTGCTTTGTATGCATGAGTAGTGCTTTGCAGAGAGACAAGCACTTGGAGAAGTAAGTCAGGAGATACTTGAAGCTCAAGTGAATCCAGCAGTGTGGGAGATAAGTGGACACATAGTGCTAAAGAGAAGAGTGGATTTTGATGAAGCAACTGAAGCATATGCATGGAAACTCCTTGCTGAGGTTTCATTGACAGAAGAGAGGTTCCAAGAGGTTAAGGCATATATTTTGGAGGCAATGTTATGTCAAAAAGTTGATGTGGAAGAAGAGAATTACATGATTAAGAGTGAATTGGTTCAGAATTATGAACCAACCACTCCTCAAGCAGCTCCTCCACAATTACCTCTAGATTGTTTGGTTCAACAATAAAAGAACATTTTCTAAAGTGGGTGGGAAGTACATAACTGTACAGGTTTTATAGAAATTAGAATAGGCTAATTTGGTTCTTTTCATTATTAACTATTTGGTGCATTTTCATCTGATTTATATGTTAAATCTCCCGTTCGTTAACATAACTAAACTCAATGTATATTAATGTCATATATTAATCTTTTAAATTGAACTTTCTTTTATGTGAAGTCCTAATATTATCTTTTTGATGATCTAGGGAGTTGAGTGATAAAAAAATTTCATCCCTACATTACTAAAGTAATATACACTATTTTGTTGGGCTTATTCAAGTGTGAAGTCACACATCGGACATGAGGTTTACATAACTAATTTATAAGTAAAAAAAGCTCTTGAAACTAATTTTTTAAGATTTTGGTTCAAGTGATATCATAGCCAAAAGTGTGGCTGGGAAATGATTGACTTAAGGGGCAGCCAGAAAATGTGTAATACCCATAATTGAGGGAAATATTGTTGAATTTATTTAAGTGTAAAAAAGACTCATAAAATTATTGTCTTCAGGCTTTGGTTTAAAATATAATATCTCACTTCTAACTCTATACTCTTCAATGTCTGAATAATAATAGAACTATAGGTTGGTTAAAGGTTTCTCAGATCACAATCACATATCCAACAATAAGTTCTGAATTTCCAAATGCTAATTATTATTCTTGGAATAGTTACTTTATATGACTTTTGTCATGGATGTTGGTAGGTCAATTGTTTGTATCTAGAATTTGATTATACCTTTATGTGTTATATCATATCAAGTAAAGTTAATTGATTTTAAAATAAAATACCATATAAATGTAGGTACAAGATCAAGCTTTTAGTTATATGACTTTTTTTAAATAAAAAGAATACACGCGTATACAAATTAAGAAAATTAAGTGCTTATTATTATATTTTGTTCATCAAAAGTTAAATACAGAGTCCGATAAAGTGCATTTCTACGAGCGAGTCATCATCCTTTTGAACTCTTGAAAGTTCACATTACCATCGCCATCGGCGTCAACATTTCCGATCATCCTCCGGCACTCGCCGATGGAGCATTTCTCCCCCAGTCTCTGCATCACAGCGTGCAGTTCCGTCGCCGAAATCACCCCGTTCTTATCCAGATCATACATCTCAAACACCTCCCGGAGCTCCTTCGCATCGCTGTTACCGGCGAAGTGAAAATCTCCGAACTCCTTGAGATCAACGTAACCGTCGCCGTCCTGGTCAAGCTCCGCCATCATGCGACTGACCTCATCCGCCGTCGTCTTGGATCCCAGCGCCACCATGAGGTCCTTGAGCTCGGCGCAGGAGATCTTGCCGTCGCCGTTCTTGTCGAACTTGTTAAAGATGTCGAGTACTTCACTGTCCATGGCTTCCTTGATGAGAGTAACTTTTGAAGATAGCTAGTTGAGTAGGTTTTGTTTGTTTATTTTTTGTGACGAGGAAGCGCGTTTTATAGCAAGAAAACTCCATCATGATCCGGATTCCAAAATCAAGATTACATGGCCCAAAATTATATCTCTAACCATTTTTTGTTATAATAAAATTTTACATTTATTAAAAATTAATATATGTTTTTCACTATTCATATATTACAACATAATTTGGGATAAGATGGAGAATAAGTGATTCATGCGCTAGAGTCAAGTACAAGTTGAGAATAGCAATTTTTAATATTATTTTATTAAAAAATAATTACAAACGGAATCTTAAAAAAATTATCTCATGTGTCGGTATTTGTATAAACCTTCCCAATCTCTATTCATTAATTATTGCATACAGGTGCCAAATTTAGCGTTCATAAGATAACAACGTTTCATATTATCTACCATAGAAAAATTGAACATATTTGTAACAACATAAACCGAATAAGAACTTATTTGTATTTAAGAAAAACGACCACATAAGTGAATTTTATATTATCATTGCATCCTAAACATTTTTAATTTATACTAATAATGTATTGATATTATTAAACTTTCTAAATTGAGTTGCACAATAAATATTACCTTTAGTTGTTTAATTTATTAGAGAATGTATAACTACAAAATAAATAATAATATCATTTAAATGGTGGTTGTGTTCCTCAATTGCAAATTGAAGAAGGGATTGAATTGAAATTTTTGGTTTGTTTATTGTTTGGTTGGTACTAACATTTGAACCTGGTCTAATTGATATAATTTCAAAGGAAGAACCTAAGACTAAGAGACACAAGATGCTAGTGGAAGGAATTGAGATTGAGTGTGGAGAAAGTTAAGTTCATTGAATTGAAAGCTAAGCATAACCGCTACCGTACATCAACATGAGACCCACGCAAAATCTCTTTCTGTAAAGAGCTGTAAAGTAAGCTTCTATTTTTTTCAGTAACATAATCAAGTAGTTAAGCCAGTGAATTACATAATATAATCATACATAGTAATATATTTTCCTACTTAATCCTTTTACAAATCATCTTCTTTACAATAGTGATATTTGTCATTTACAGTTAATTAATCATTAATAAATAAGGTAGAATAATATATCATTTTTCAATCATAAAAATTAAATTACTATTCCCGTTTGACATAGAAGTAATTTCAATAAACACTAGGTTTAGTTAACGTCGTTTAGTTATGGTTTATAATCTAAGGTTTTATATTACTTTATATTTATCGGTTAGTTAGCGATTAATCCTGCAAAATAATTTTAATTTGATCTTCTAGTTTGTTGAGTCTTAGCATAACTTATCAGCTGATTGTGTTAAATAAAACCTTTAATTTTTTCAGTAAAGATGAAAGTAAATATTTTAATCTCATAAAATTTTAATTTTTCAACTTATATAATATGAATAATTATATTATTATTATTAAAAGAAATTATCAATTGAATTAGTCTTTATTTATAATATTAATAGAGTAATTCTAAAAAATGTAATTAAATAAACTAATTTCTTCTCATAGGATAGGGAAATATCAATGTAAAAAACATAAATCAATAAGTTGTTATTCTAGTCGTATAAGGCCCCACTGGATCTCCAAAGTCGATGGTTCGATTCCTTGAAGCGATACTTGTTGGGAGGGGCCGTCACGAGCCCCACAAGGGATTAATTACATACACAGAAAGGAAAAGGGATACCCTTGGTAGTACAAAAAAAATGTAAAAACCATAATGTCGAGCCATTATCAAATTTTCACATCAATATGAGATTAATGGGACAATTACTTTTCAATTCATAAAGTAATGAGATATTTTTCTAAGGTCTTACCCATACATATAATTTTTGGTATGATCAAGGGTATCCCACTTTAGAAAGGAACTAATCATTTTTATGGTTCATGACTGTTCCTCCCAATAAATATTGATCGCAAAAATTAAATATGTAACCTAGTATAGTACATAGTGAACCAATAGCATCTTACAATACTAGACCAACGCTCACGTTTACTACATTTAATTTTAGGCAATAAAATGAGGATATGCTAGAAACTGAAAGTATTAAACTATAACGGGGTGCTAATTGACAAATAGGAGTATAAAACTACCTCAGTATCACGAACAAGTATAAAAAAAAGGGATGTCGTATCCACAAGGATTTGAAAGATTATAGTCTTTCAATTTTTTACAATTATTGCTTTAAGTGAGATTATATTGTTTGATTGTAATGATGGTATAGAAACTATTTGAAATTGTAATATATGAGAAGGAGAGTTGGAGTTGAACTTCATACTCACTATTAGTACACACCTTATTCTTAATTTATATTCATTCAGTAATGATTAATCCATATAATAACTTCAAGATTGCTAAAAACTAATGTCTTAGTCACTTAGCAACTTATGCAACAAAACCCTATGTGTGACAACTTCAATTCATGAGATTAGAAAATACGACTTGCAAAACATGCCTTTATGTCTAGTAGTCCATGGATGCAAAGTTGAGTTAAAATGCAACATATCAATTGTATTAGTTGCCAGTGTCTAGGTCTATACTAACATTTTATTAATCTATCTTTATGTCTAGTAGTCTACATTAACAAAATTAAGTTATATGAACCTTCAATCATACATTTATAACTAGTAGTCTATGTCATTCAGTTTGAGAGTTATAAAATTACAAGATTAACATTATGTCTAGATACTAATAAGTAAAATGCATGAGATGACAAATAGTACAAGTCTATCTAGAAAATGTACTACTTGTTGAGTTAAGCGAGTTCAGAATAATGAAACTAAGAGATTAAGCAACTTATTCAATAATCATTTACAAACAGCTGGTCAAACTTAAAGCAAGTATAAAGTAAATACAAAACTCAAATATAATCAAGACTTCTTGAATTAATGGTTGAATCAGTGTATATACATCAAGCTTATACTACATTCAATCTCAACAAAGGAGTACTTATGTACTCATTTCCACACAATATAATAAAGATAGGGATAACACAAAGCTCATGGGGTGGTAGAACCACTCACAAATGAGTATAGATTAACACCTAAAGTAATTACACTTACTTTCTATGAGCTAAGTGAGCTAAGATCTCTAACACTTAGGAAAACAAATATTACAATTTGAATATTCAAAAGTGTGTAAGTCTGGCTCGAGCTAGAAGTCCTTAAATACGACCCACATGATGGCTTTTGTGCTTAGCGCACTGCCTGTGTACTAAGTGTGGCTTCCAGCTAGCTAGGCGCAACCTTTGGACGCACTGACATGCACTGGGCATAACTTCAGGCATTGGGCACACCACCAACTATGCTCAGCGCAATTGCATGCGATGAGCGTATGAGTTCCAAAGAGTAAACTTCGAATTCTTTTAATTCAGGCGCTCAACACAAATGTTGTGTTGATTTTGGTTCTTCCTAGGCGTGAGTCTAGTATTGAGCGTGCATCTTAGATGCTGTCCAATCCGCTCAACGTGATCCTTGTACTGAGCTTGGCCAAGTTTTGTCTAAAAACTGGGTTTTTTCGATCATTCCTTCAGATTAAGCCTGCAAAACACTCGAGAGATGATATTTGGTCATTTAAACAGGTTTTAATCATATACAAGTATAATTATTTCATCTATTTGAAATGATTAAGTAGTTAAAGTGTTATAAAAATATTGAGAAATATATAATCAATTTGACACTTAATAGCCCCTCTCAAGTATTGACTCTTTAATGCTGAAATTTGAGGAGAAAGAAATTTTCTTTACTTTTAGTTTTTTATATTGAAAAATAACTTAAAATCATAGCCGTTAATTTTTTTGTTATGTGTCACAATTCCATTAATACTAGAGAGGATCTCCATCCTTCTATCAACTGTAAGGCTAACAATGGTTATGTAATCAATTTGTATAAATGAATGAAAATATATTATTGCATAGATACTCAAAATATTCTAGACTACTTAATATTGATTTGATTAAACCAAATGAAAAGGTAAAGACAAACTGAACATTAGTGGTTGACTCTACTTACAGGGTTCTAATATTGGAATGTTTAGAAAATCATTAATACTTTTTTACCTCCAAAAAATTCCATCATTGTTAACGATAGATGCTAAATCTGATTAACTCTGAGTTAAAAAAGAAAAAATAAAACCACCGGATCAAACACACATCATGAGATCATTGGAGGCCTGAGTCTAAGAAAGACCACATAAACACATAGATAATGAGTAGAGCTGTCAAAACGGGTGGGCCTGCCAAAGCCCAAAATTTTATAGGGCTTAGGTATCATTTTAGGTATTTTTTATTAAATACAGGATTCTTAGCCCGGCCCGGTCGGACTATTATAAATCCGGGTTTGGGCCGGGTTTACCCGAGCGGGTTCGGCGTACCTGTTTTACTTATATGTTTTAATCTGTTTTGAGACTTTTAGCTTGGTAATAAGCACTAAATGAAAATTTACAAAACAACTTATAATAAAAAATAGATAATAAGTATTATTTTATTGTATATTTAATTAGATTTAACTTTTATCACAAAAATTTAATAAAGAAAATAACGTTTGCAACAAAACTAAAATCAATATAATTTGTTTATTATAGAGAACTTCACACAATCAAATTTAATATAATAGTTCACAATGAAAGTGTTGACAAAGAACATACAAAAAATAATATTTTTGTTAGTATCCAAATGTTTATATGTTAAAATGAAGTTACAGATTATATTACGTTAGAGAGTGAGAGTCCAATAGAAATGAGAGATTTAATAAAAGAGTTATGTTAAAAATCATACACGTGGAATTAACATTACGTCTTAACTCAAACACAATGCATTAGATCTATAAGTTTGGTTGCATTTAGCATAACAAATATGTTAAGAAAAGTTATAGGTTAATATCAAATTCTACATATTTTTTTGAATAGATTAAATATCTTAAAATTTTGAAAAAATTATTTTTTAGTTTATGCGGGGCGGACCGCCACAACCCGCAACCCGCTTAGGGCAGGTTTTGGCTACCATTTGATATGCATAAATTGTATCCGGACTTTTTAGTCCGACCCACTTTAGCCCGAACCCGATGTGGGCTAGCCCGAACCCGTTCCGGTAGCCCGTCTTGACACCTCTAATAATGAGGAACTCTAGATCAAAAAATAAAAATGAGACCCTTTAGGGTCGAAGCTTCAGTCATGAATATGATGTGAATGTAAATGATGTATGAGTTATATGAAGATGATTATAATGATACATATTTAAGAAATTACACATATGCAAATATCTTATTTATCACTATGAAATTTGATTGATACGAAATCATAGTACTTTCTCCGTAGACAACAACTAATCAAACCAATAATGTTCATGTCTCAATTATCCTTTTATTTGAACCCTAGAATCTTTCTAGTGGGTACTACCTCGGACCACATTCATTCTCCATTGATATATGTCCTAAGACTTAGTTCCAATGGATTTTGTTAACCTGAACCACCAGTGTAAAACTATTATAAAAGTTATATGATTATGTAGTTCAAACATAATATTTATATAACTTGAAACTTTTCTAACCGAACATGGCCACATAATTGTATAGTAGGGAGATGAATAAACTTTCTTATATTGATACTCAAGGAGTTATACATAGAAGGATATGAGAGTATATATGCTACATAGGATAGTAGAAGTTACAAAGTTTTGCAAAAGAATTGCTCCAATATAAGATAATTGCTCATCAATCAATTGATCTTCTAAGACGTCTCGATAGTTGGACCATCATGCTAGCCTTGTTTTATTATCCCAAGAACTTCCTAATTCATCTCACAATGCCCAAAACTTCTATAATTCAAACTTGACTCACAAACATATGGAGGATCTTGGGTCACTCGAGGTCTAATAGACTTTCAAGACAATTGTCTTTACATTGCCTTAACTTTTGCTTAGGTCGCCTTTTCAGGTTTTCAACCTAACAAACTTATGTTCATACCCTAATTTTTGCTTAGGTCGTCCTTTCAGATTTTCAACCTAATGAATTTTTCATCCATACCCTAATTTTTGCGTACGTCTCCCTTTCGGGTTTTCAACCTAAAAGGATTTTTATTCATGCCCTTATTTTTGCTTAGGCTGCATTTTCGGGTTTTCAACCGAACAAACTTTTCTTTTATTAAAAGTTTATCTCATTTTAGCCATAGAATTTATTGACTATATTTGTGTTCATGGGTCTAGGCAGAACATTTCCATCCATATCGTACAAGATTAAAGCCCCTCGTGAGAATGCATTCTTGACAATTAGGGACCTTCATATTTTGGGCCCATTTTCCATAAGTATATTCCTGATCCGGGAGGATATTTTTAAGTACTAAGTCCCCTACTTAGAATTATCTAGGACGAATCTTCTTGTCAAAAGCTTTCACCACTCTGGCCCGGTATAAGACCACGACAAATGGATTCTAACCTCTTATCTTCAATCATGTTCAATTGCTTATACATGGCTTTAACCCATTTTGACTCTTCTAACTCTGCTTCCATCAAGAATCTTAATGAGGGAATCTCCACTTTTATGGGTGAAATGACTTCCATCTTGTACACTAATGAGAATGGGGTTGCCACACTACTTGACTATATGTTGGTATGATACGCATGCAAAACATATGGAAACTTTTCATGCCAATCATTGTAAATTTCTACCATCTTAGCCATTATCCCTTTGATATCCTTATTTGTCGTTTCAACCATGTCATTCATCTTAGGTCTATAAGGGGTTGAATTTTGGTGTTTGATCTTGAAAACGTCACACAACTTCCACACTTCACCAACGTTCAGATTGCGGCCTTTATTTGTGACTATTCTTTCCAGGATTCCATATATGTAAATTATTTTAGAAAGTTTGAAGTTGTTTTTAAAATGTAGAAAGATTGTAGAAATTCTAGAGTGATTGATGTATGAAAGTTTTATATTGAATCTGAATGTTATATGCTTTTAAATAGACTTTCAACCAACCATTATACTCATACATGAAGGTATAAGTCGATTTGAGTAACATCCATTCGTTTTGGGAGAAGTTGTTTCAATTTAAATTTGAAAAACTGTTGTAATAGCCCTAAGTAATCAATTACCAGATGTGAGTAATCGGTTACCAGAAGTTTATGTCCCATTGAGTAATCAGTTACTCACCTGAGTAATCGGTTACTCTGAGTTATTTTTACTTGGTAGCCTATTTATCAGTTTGGGTAATCAATTACTTTGTATAATAACTCGTTACTTAGTTCGGGTAACATCTTACTCAGCTTTTTGAAAGTTTAAGTTTATTTTTAAAACCTGGTTTAATACTTTTTCAAAAAGTTCTCCTATGAGCATTTGGTGATAACTTAAAGTAAGAGACTTTAGGATAGAAATACATATCTTAGAAAGCTTATAATACTTGATCTTGTGTTGAGCATGCTTCTAAGTCTTTAAGGTCTTCATCATTTTACTTATTTTTGTGATATTGGTGTCATCATCAAAACCGAGCTACTGTTATGAGCAAAATCTTCTTCACATAATTCAATGGATAACTTTAGTAATGGATAAATTTGAATTCATCCATTATATCTAATGAATATCCAATCTATCCGAAAAACAAACATTAAAAAATGATGTTCTTTACTTATCAATTTCATTCACTATCTTAACTCTAACTTTTTTTGGTACATAGTAAAAGCTATAAACAAAAGAAACAATAAAACACACTAAAACAAACCTCTACAATCTAGGTTAATAAAATCTACAATTTGTAGAGAAGGAGAATCATAAACAATGTAATTATAGCTCCCATTGTCCAATGCCAAAGCCACCAATGTATCTGCAACTAAGTTCCAATCTCTTAGCACATGGGCGATCACCACATCCCAATTCTTTTGTAGAATGTTCCTTATGTCCATGATCTTGGTTGCATACTGATGATGATGAACAATCCTCATATTTTTTAATGCTTGAACCACATCTAAAGAATCTATTTCACATGAGTTTTTGGATTCCTTTAGACCAAGCCATGTCTAATCCTCTCAAAGTGGTGCTTCTTTTCACTTTGAATTTTTTATTAAATAAAAGATTCAATTATAGGACATTTGGATGTAATAACATAAATACATATCTATTTAAAACTTTACAAGTAGAACCCTAAATGTCACATGCTTATAGAATATTGCAAAAAAATAGTTTTTTAAAAGTTAAAAAAACACTTTTAAAAAATATGTAAACTCCTTTTTCATATTAAATTGAGATAATTATAGGACATGTGAATATAGTTAATATTAAAAGTTTGTTTCTAAGTACATAACATGTATAAATATATATTAAAATTTTTACACTTAGAATTTTAAACGTTGCATGTTTATAAAATATTGTAATTTTTTTTCAATTTTAAAAAAGAACTTTTTAAAAGTATTTTATTGAAATAACATTTACACGTAGAACCTTAAAAGTCTAATGTGATTTTTAAAAGTACTTTATTGAAATAATGGTTTTTAAAAGAATGATTTTCTTCAGAAATTGCTTTTACTTCTAATAAAAAATTAAATTAATTGGATATTCGTCCACAAAAATGGAATCATGAATGAATTGGAATACATTCATTAAGTTTAGATATTGATGAATTGAATAATTTAAAATGTGATTTAAATAAGTTTATAGGATTGATGGATGACTTTTCATCTATCGGTTAGGATCCAAATCTAAATCAATCTATTTGTCACCCATATGATACATAATTCATTACTACTTATCATAAAAAAAATGTTTCTCCTACATCCGTTTTTAGCCCCCGCTAATTTAATTTAAATTATGTTTATCTTATCAACCAAATAATACATGTATAACCTTTATTCCAATATTTGGAAAAATATTTGGAGAACACTACATAGTCAAATGCCTAACATAAGGGTTGGTCAAACCAAAGTTTAATTGGTATGACACACCATTCTTAATTTGCTTATGATGTTTAAGAGGGACCATGTATTCCGTGGTGTGACACATTCATATATAGCAAATTGACCCAATTTGGCAAAACACTTGAACCACAACTAAGAAAGACCACATACCTCCATTCCTTTTCTTAAGGAAATAGTAGAACAATCTAAACCATAGTATGGGAAAACAACTACGATCTATGTCAATTTTGGTGACCAAGTCTTATCCTATATTAAAGGATAGCCTTAATTTTTGGGCAGCCAAAATCTTTTAAAAGCCATTTTTCTGCTTTTGACCATTCAATATCCATTTCTAGTGCAATTCCAAAACCAAAAGAAACTCATTTTAATATACACATACATGCTAAAATGGCTGATGATCCACAACATGTAGCTGACAGGGACCACATTTTTAAGCATTTCGACGCAAACGGGGATGGCAAAATCTCTTCAGCAGAGCTTGGTGATGCACTTAAGACACTTGGTTCAGTGACGAATGAGGAAGTGCAACGAATGATGGCCGAAATCGATACGGATGGTGATGGCTGCATTTCATATGAGGAATTCTCAGAATTTGCACGAAACAACCGTGGCCTAGTGAAGGATGTTGCTAAAGTTTTTTAAGTTTCTACCTTGTTTTAGTTTTATTCTCTGTATTATGGTAGTATAGTGTCAATAACTAAATCAGAAAATGGGTATTGTATTTGTGTGTACATTTCTATATACATGACAATGAGAAAACGTTCATGATGTTACGCTCCTTAGGATTTTGTTCTGATAGTTATATGTTTATGTGCATCAAATCTTAAGATAACACATATTTTAACAGAAAGATAATTTTTTTAATGACTGATATAAGATGATATTTGCAAATAATAAAAACAATCCTATGGTATAGGATCATAATGTTGTATAAAAGAAAAGACAATACATGTACTAAGCTATATGTCAAACTAAATGTGAGTTTGTTAAAAGTAAGTAATTATACTGCACATGCTCAACACATAACAGAAATAGATATTGCACATGCTAAACACTAAAACACATAAAAAGAAAAATGATACTCCACATGCTAAACAAGAAACCCTTTAATAAAAATAAATAAACAGCCCTTGTTAATTTTTTTAAGCCCAGAACATAAAAACATCAGACAAAAATCATATATAATTGTCCAACATTTGTTGAACATGAAGCACAAACAATGAAGAAAACCTATTAAACTTAACCCTTTGAGACAAAGGGAAAGGTAAAAGGGGACCATATTTACACAAACAATTTTAGTCTGAGCTCCTATTTCTATTTACAATTCCAACATACTCACATGAATTACACCCAATCTTTAGCACTCTGTTGAGAACCATGGCAAAACCAAAACAAAAATTATATTAATTTTTTTGTACTACCAATGATATTTTCTCACCTTTTTTGACTAAGGAACTAATCTCTCTTGGGTACGTGATTTTCTCTTCCAACAAGTGTTGCTCCCAGGAATCAAATTCATGACCTTTTGGTCATCCCGAGAATTTAGTGGGACCTTACACCACTATACCAAATTTGTCATCATGTTTTTAACGACTATAGAGATAATCATCATCCTCAAACTCTGAAACTCCTAGCATTGCCAAAGCCAAGTGACTTTTCATCTCATTATTTGTTTGTTGTAATTGAGAATAACAATCAACCACACATCCATTCCCAAGATAACCGGACTTATTTCTTTTAGAGTAAACAGGTTCTTCTTCACCTTTCAGTATCGCAATAATCTCATTTATGCGAGGTCTTCCAGATTCTTCATTTGATACACATGCAGCTGCTGCTTCGATCAATCGATCTATCTGATTTGAGAATCTTAAGCTGTGCTTCAGTTGGGGATCAAGCAACTCTTCAACGGCTCCTTTCCCTTTCTGTAGAAAAGGTTTAGCCTGCAAATGAATGTCAGAATGGATGTGACAACAACGCCGTGTTCATTTGTCATTACTGTTAAACGTTAAATGTGGCGCGCCCAAATTACCAGCACATATAAATAACTCAAATGCCAAAATTTGGTGGAGTTTCTCTACTATAAAGGAAAAATATATATATAATTCACTTTTGATACTGCAATGCAATGCTCATAATCTCTACATTCATTTCATTTATCCATCCAAGAAACAGATTGTAATCTCAAAATAGTGAGTACAAGAGCTCTTGCTATACACAG
The DNA here is from genome assembly GCF_001865875.1 of Lupinus angustifolius. Lineage (NCBI taxonomy): Eukaryota > Viridiplantae > Streptophyta > Magnoliopsida > Fabales > Fabaceae > Lupinus > Lupinus angustifolius. The sequence goes on from NC_032024.1 coordinate 7,963,513, forward strand.
CCTAATATTAGTCGGGTGAGAGATTCATCCGAAATATTTCTTATTCAGGCTGCTTATTCCTATTACTATCAGAAAGGAGTAGGTTATGCTTACAATGTTTTGGTCATTATCAACCACAATCCACAAAAAAGAATGACCTATACCATCACATAATCAGGAATAAAGGCAACTTTGCAATAATTAAATCGTTAACTCACCCATAAGACCAAGTTCTCTTCTCCTGGAGGCCTTTTTGTCTCAATTGGCTTCCGGCCGGTTATGAGTTCCAATAAAACCACTCCAAAAGCATAGACATCAGTCTTATCTGATACTTTCCCGTGTTGGAAATACTCGGGAGCCAAGTATCTGTTGAGAAAGAAGTATAGAAGATTTAAATTCAGTAAATAGAATCTGAAAACAAATAATTTAAGAGACCAAGGTTTTGTAATCAATATGCAGGGCTTAAGTTTGTACCCAAATGTTCCCTTGACAGTTTTGCAGAGGAATGGAACAGAAGGCGCAGAAGTCCATGTAGCTAATCCGAAATCACATAGCTAAATTTAACGAAATATTAAAGCTATTCAGTATGACAGATATTTGAACGAATGCAATACGAAAGACATGACATGAATAAAAAGAAGTGATTAAGATAAGCCATGAAAATTGCAAAAGTCGTGGGTATTTTAAAAAAAATGTTATCCGATCACAATCATTTGCACAAATTCATTTTCTTGAAATTTAGCATTATTGTAACAAAAACACCGAGAATGGCTTGCAAGAGCTGTTATGAGACAGTTTCAATAGCACTAAAGTACAAGTCTACGATTGATTCACAAGAAACTATCCCACCTTGGGAGTCTTCTTAGAAGAAAGCAGAATGTTTGAGGGCTTAATGTCTCGGTGAACAACACATCTTTCTGTTCCATTATGCAGATAAGCCATGGCTTCTGCAATTCCAAGTGCAACTTTATACCTCACAGACCACGGAAGCGGTGAACTACCCTTGACACCCTTCTTCCTCCCTGTAAAACAAAATACTAGAATCATAAAATGTCAACTCAAAACCTCACAAAACAGGAGCGAAAGAAAAATCGGAGAAATGAGGTACCATGCAAGTGACACTCCAAGCTGCCACTGGAGACATACTTGTACACCAAGAACAAACCCTCCTCTGGATCAATACAAAAACCAACAAGGGGAACAACATTGGGGCTATGAAGAGAACTTGCAATCATCAATTCTCTACAAAAGGCCTTTGAAGACTCCTTGTCTTCCTTGTCCAACCGTTTAATCGCAACAGCAGTCCTTAAAATCCCAACCCTTCCCCTAAAAACACAGCTCAATGCTCCTCTTCCCAATACTCTACCTACCAACATGCCATAAACAAAAAATGAATCATGATCTCAACAAAGGAATCAACTTTGATTTAAAACAATGACATAAGTGCAGCCCAGTTCATGAGGCTCCCATCTAGTGACGTCCGTATGATGATAGACTATTTCCAGGATTTGAACCGAGTAACAAGCAACAATCATACCGATGATGTATACCCTCAATTAAAACATAATCATCAAACATTGAAAAAATTAAAAATACAAAAGTCACCTTCAGAGAAATTATGCGTAGCAGACAGAATTTCACCATAGCTGAACCTTATCAAGGAGTGTGCCACAGGGGATATGCTTCTCTCCAATGACTCAATCCTCCTCCATTTCATTTCCCTAGCAAGAGACTCACTAACCCCATTATCCAAGTTCACCATCAAAACAGTTGCAGCATTGGAAGAACTCATATTCAATGATTCCAACTCAACCTGAGAACAAAAACTGAACCTGAAAGATGAGTGAACAGATTGAGGGTCAGCATTTGTGAGTTCTGGTCTTCCACACCCACCAGACTCAGCAAGCAACCAAGCCTTATTGTGCTCCAAAGTTGCAATCTTTTTGTCATTATGGCTTCTCTCTGAGCTCTTTTTTGCTCTCTTTGGGTTTGCAACACATGCAAAACCAAAATCCCAGATCATTTTTTCTCAGAAAGGTTCTTAATTTGAGTTTGTTATTGAAGGTGGAGGTAGAACTGCTTCTGGGGCATTGGAAAAGTCACTGGAATCAGTGCAGCACCAAATTATGAAGTAGATCCCAACAAAAAAGGCACAGAAACCCAGAAAATAAAAAAAGCCTAGTAGAGAGAAGGGGAACAAAAAGCATGTGAAAAAGTTAAAGGTGCTATGCCTTGTGGGGTGGGAGAGAATTTTGTAAAGAGAAGAGAGAAAAAGAAGGAGAAACAGGGAGGAGACAAGGATGTTTAGAATTAATTGAAAGGATGTAATATTTTAATGAGAATAAATAAGTTTTTTACACTCTCAATATATCATTTATTAATCATTACTTTTAAATAAAAATAATACAAATTAGATATGATGAATAATGTATGGTTTAAATTTTTTTACAAACGGTACATAAATTTTAAACTATATTTGAAAATGGAATTAAAGTGAAGTGGTGGTAGGTAGTTATATCAAGTTAGGGGAAAGTGAAAAAAAATGGAAATGGTATAGGTTAGGTTTTTGGTTAAAAAAAGAAAGAATGAATCTTGGTGTTTTTATAGAGTTATAGGGAACCTATAAGGCAACAACAATATTTGGGCATGAATGCATGATTTAATTGCTGATTAAGGTAGTGAGTAATGACAACACTAATGGAGAAAGGGGACTAAAATGTGTGACATCAAGCAAATTATATTATTTTTGTGTGTGTGGCTAAAACACTCTTTTTGAATTTTAATCATTTATGCTAATTGTTAAGTTTTAATTCTGTTCTCCAAAAATAATTAATTTTTATTTTTTTCTATTATTGCTTATTTTACCTATTTATGATATTAGTGTTTGATTTTTATAAGGACTAGTGTGTCGACCGACACTTTGTGTCTGTCGACCCGCATTCTTATTGCAATATATAAACTTAAAGAAAAATGTTGATTTAAGAAGATAAAAATTATTATATGATTGTTAGATATTAGTATTGTGTGAAAGTTTTTATTAGTTATTAAGGAGAGAGGTTAAAAATGATAAAAATAGAATATTAAAATTATGTCATACATGATGGTTACCATTTGTTTTGACTTTATTAATAGTATAGATTATTAATAGTATAGATATACCAAATTCTTAGATTTCTTTTTTATCATTGGAAATATCATTATATATGAGAAATTGAATATTTTTAACAACTCTTCTCTTTCTTTCTTATCAACATCTCTCTTCCTTTCTCTCTTACATTATACGTTTATTTTTTACCTTCTATTTCACATATATATTGCTCTATTCAACAAACATGATTTTTATGATAATAGAATACTCTTCGATGTACAACGTAATTAATTATGGGAAGTAGATCTGAATTAAATAAGAATATTATAGTTAAGTTATATGTTTTTATATTATTATTAATGATTTCTTAATTCATGTGCATCATTTTTTTTTTGTGCTTTGGAGGGGGGGGCAGTGGGAAACCCCCATGTGCATCATTTAACATATAAAGTCTGGGCAGTGACATATCTAGAACCTAGGAGCATGTTTGGAACAATGTTAAAATTTTAAAAAATAAATAACATCATATATATAAAATGATAAAAATATTAATGTTAAAATTTAAAAAATCAAATATAGTTAATCAAATAAATTATACACTATGTATAAATTAATGTAAAGATTGTTAAACAATTGTCGCTTAATATAAGTCACTAGTAAGATATTCACTCACACATCTCTCATTTAATTACGCAACTTAATTCACAATATTCATAGCTCAAAAATCTCTTTTTATGATTATTATGAGAACAGTTAAAATCTTTCTAAAAAATATAAAATATAATAGAAACAAAGCATAATAAAAATAATAAAATTACAAATTGAAAAATTGAAAAAGTGAATAAAAACAAATTAGAATGCAATGAATAAAACATTAAAATGAAAACAATATTAAACAGAAACAACAAAATAGAAGTTATAAAACAAACAAAAATAGTTTTATTCGAAGGTAATGAATAGAAACAATAAAATTATAACAATTAAATAAAAATAATATTAAGACAATGAAAAAATGAAATGCATAATAGTAACAATGAAATGAGAAACAATAAAGTGCTATATAGAAAAGAAGTGAAACAATGTTTGAAGACAATAGAACATTGTTTTAAAGTAATGATTGATATGTGTGAAATAGAAACTTTTATATTTGTGTTTAATTCAAAGTTCTAACTTCTAATTTGTGTTGATATTTCTTTTTCTAGATAGTTTTTTCTACTTAGGTAATATATATATTTTTAAATCATATGATTGATAATTTATAAATTATGATATTAAGATTAAAAAATATATAGTTTTAAAAAAAATCAGGGTGTACATTCACCTATACGTGGCACCATCAATGAGTATAAGTAAAAATTATAGTTATAAAATTATTAACACTTTTTGTGAATACATGGGATTAGTAAGGAAAAGAAAGGATAATTTTATTAAAATATAATTTTCAAAATTGAAAAAATAAACCAGGGTTCCCTTTTTTTATTAACGACTCTTTCCATTTTTATATATCTTATTTGAAGTCTTACTACACTAACAATGGAAAATATTAAATTTATTTATGTCCAATAAAATTGTCAACTCTTTTTTACACTCGTATCATTTTCTATCCCGAATGTATAGTAATAGTATTCACTCTTCCTTATAAGAAAATGTATAATTATTGTAAGGATTTAATAAAGAACTAATTATTAATAATTTCATAAGATTTTTTTTTAATAAAATACAATTGAAAGTTTTGTTTGTCCTTTCCTAATATGAAAGAGACAAAAATCACATAAAAAATAAAGCAATTGGTTATGTAATAGTATACAATAATATAAATAAAAATGCTAATATTGGGACAGATTTTTGGCTCTTTGAATGGTGATTGGAACATGGAAGCAAGATCAAATAGCAATATATCATATCCCATTGATCTTTCAGTTTGGTAACCATCCAACGGCTACCAACCCCAACAACCAATACCGACAGCACAGCTTTGCTAATCGTGTTCTTGTGTCTAATCTTAATTAAGAAAAGATGTACTAGTTGTTTAATTCCTTAAAAAATGTACGAGTTTAAAATATATCATGTTTTGTTTTATAGGTTGCATATATCATCGTGTGTTATAACACAAGGGTCTGTGGTTATAATTCAGAGGTTAAAGTGGATCAGTATAGTCAAAATTTTTTTATTTATTTTCGTCAATTGCTTTTCAGTTCGACTAATCATATTGGAGGTGAAAAAAAATTCAAATACCAATTAGTCGAAGTTTTTTGAAGTTATACATTGTGACATTGGTTAGTTGGAATATATAATTTTAAAACAATTATGCAATTAACCCATGTTCTATTGATTACTCGGTAAGCTTTTCAGTTGCTCTTTCATATGTTTTTTTATATTACTACGTCACATATTGTAATTAACAATTTCAATAGCGTAATTTTAAACAACGTTGTTGAATATGAGGTGAAAAACATCAACAATGAATATTAAAGTAAACACTGTCAATGTTAATAACTTCAACAACACATTCTTCAAATATTGTTGTTGAATATCATTGACGTTAACACTGACTTGACTGAGTTATATTTGATAAGAAGTGTTGTTAATGAACATTTATTCCACAATGCAGTGTTGAATAAGCACTGTCGAAGATGATATAGTAACAACGCTTTCCTAAATATTCATTGTTGATTGTATACGACATTTTAATATCAGAAATATTAATGGTTGAGTGGTTATGTGTTTCTTCATTTCTTGAAATATTAATGGTTGCACATGTGTCAAGGATGACAATAACGATTCTCTTTCCATTTGAATCTATAAATGTTGTGGTTCACTCCATATTCTATTTCACTAGTAAGAGTATGTTTTTCTATAGATTATTTTTGTTTGCTTTGTATATTTTTTGACTCCTTCTTTGTCTCCTTTTATAATTAGTCATTACACCCAAGGAGATGACGATAAAAGGAAGAAAACACAAAGTAACAAAAAAAGAGCAATATAAGGCAAAAAGAAAAAGAAAAGTTTCGTTAAAATGAATAAAAAAATGCAAATAGTGGATCTCAACAACTCGAAGTGTTAAAATTGCTAAAGTTATATTGTTGAGAATCCTATATCAATCAAAATCATGTCAATGTGGTCTTTAATATCTTTTGATTTGGCAAAATGACCCAGATTTTAAAAGCAAAGTGATTGTTATACAAGATTTGTGTGAGATGCAGATTTAATATGCAAATCATTTAGTTCACTGTCATCTATCAAACCATTTAGTTCATTATCATAATCTTGTCAATGAGGTCTTTAACATATTTTGATTTGACAAAAAGATCCATATTTCAAAAGGAAAGTGGTTGTTATACAAGATTTGCATGAGATGAAGATTTAATCTGCAAATCATTCAGTTCATTATCATATACCAAATCATTGAGTTCATTGTCATGTCACACAACAATTAATGTATTTTGACACTTTGAATGAAGAATGAACAAATATTTTGTATGTTAATTTCTATTTTTTTGTTATTTTATTTGAATGGTTGTTAATGTTTAATATTTTTGCAGTTCCATATTAATAAACACAATAATCAAATTAACAAAACTTAATAAACACAATAAACAAACTAACAAAACTAGATGTTTAATATTTTTGCAATTTCATATTAATAAACATAATAATACTTTAATTTATTTCATAACAACTTATGTTAATTAACTTATTTTAATGTTGTATTTTGACCCATAATTTAATATATTAATTTAACAATGCAAATTTACGAAAACGCTGTTAATATAAATTCATTAACGGTGCGCATAATTAAGACTATGCTGTTATTTTGCAAGTTGAGTTATGCGCTTCCTTGAATGCGTTTAGTTTAAGCGCATTATTAAGATAGCGCTGCCAATTTGATTCAATTCAACATCGCATCATCCAGGAAGTGATGTTGATATGTTCATGAAAATTTGTAGTCAAAAGTTGGATTCACAACAACAACACATCTCTTAAGTGTTGTTGAAGAGGTCCAAACAACATCGCAATCTTTAATATGCGTTGTTGAAGATGTCCTATCAACAACACTATTTACAGAAAGCGCTATTGAATTGTTACTATAGTTTAAATATCTAAAAGAATGAATCAGTTCCCTCTACACTCTCAAACTGAATCGAAAAGAAACCTCATACTCTCAAAAATCCTCATACTCTCATAAACCTAAAAAAAAATTCACCAATGACTTTCCAAAGTGGTGATCGTGGTTCTCACAGTGATTACAAAGCTACACCGAATCTACAAGACAAGAAAATCGTTGCTCAAAAAACGAAATCCACGTGGAATGACTTCCATGAAGAATGTCATTCGGGCAAAAAGTAAGGATGCGAAGATAGAAGTTTCATGGAACTCAAAAGGCCAACTATTAAACACGAAGGGTGACAATGTATTGGTAAGCTACATTAGGGTCGTGTTTAGGCAGAATGTGTCGCTAACATTCAGAAAATGGACTGATGTTAGGTTGAATGTCATGAAGGAGCGTATTTGGAATGAAATAATAGTAAGTTTATTTTTTAGTGTGTGTTTTTGTGTTTTCATGCAATGTATATGTGTTTTCATGCAATGCATATGTGTTTGCGTGCAATATATATTTGTTTTCATGCAATGTATATGTATTTTTGTGTATTCATGCAATGTATGTACTTTAATGCAATTTGTATATGTGTTTTTATGTTTAGGCAGTAAGGTCGTGGTTAAACAACATGTGTTTTTATGTTTTCATGCAATGTACGTATATGCATGTGTTTGTATGTAATATAATGTATATATGTTTTAATTTCAGTCAACTTTTGATGTTGGTGTGGAGCATAAGGATTATATCCTTAAATCTGTTGGCAAGACTCTTCGACAATTCAGAATCAATGCCTGAAAATATATCAGAGATGTTGATGGAAAGGTCAACCTAAAACCTCCAAAGAAATATGCAAATGTCATTGAAGATGAGGATTGAAAGAATTTTGTCACCCTACGCACACCAGACAAGTTTTTCTTGGTGAAATCATATTCTTTGTATTGACTTTATTCTTACTAGTGGGTACAGACACTTCGTGTCTGCCAGTGAATATTGAATACTACATATTCAATTTTTATATACTTCATTTTTTAGAATTAGAATGTATTTGTTGTGTTCGGTGTACTTTATATTATATTTTTTGTGTGTTTATGATAATGTTTAATTTAAGGTGAAATATCTGGTTAATTAATGTGTTGGTGGTGGTTGCTTAGAATTATATGGTTTTTTTGTAAAAATTAAGTAATGTTAAGGGTAAAACAGGAAGTGAAAATTACACCATGATGAAAGTTATTTCAAGTTTTGGCTTTATATATAGTATAGATATATGCATTTGTACACATATATATGATTGTTGACATTAATGTTGTTTGTTTTTGTAGAAAGTAAGTAATGAAAATCGCTAGATGACATCTAAGCCTTTGTATCCATACCAAACTTCTCGAGCAGGGTATAGAGAAATCGAAGAAAAAATAGTAAGTATTGTTAATTTGTAAATACATTATTGATTATATTTTGTATGCATATATATCTAATTACATTATTTGTTGGTTATGTTTTGCAAGTTGGACAACAAAAGCGATACACATTTGACTCCACATGGAGTAGAACTCGATGTTCTATGGGTGGATGTTCGTAAGAACAAGGATGGTGTCATCGATAATGAGCAAGTTTAAGAAGCGACAAAACGTGTTGTAAGTGCTCATTTTTTAATTATACTTAATTTCCATACTTTATTTATCAAAATGTGATTAATTAACATTATGTTTTTTCTTGATTTTTGAGGTTTCCCTAAAAGAAAAGGAGACACATCCGGTTAGTCGCATAATACTTGATAAGGCACTAGGACTGCCTCACTATTCTAGTCGTATCTGGGGTGCATGATTGAGGGTTAGCAAGCGAATATTTGTACCTCATCCAAAGCGTGCAACCAACGTCCAAATGAGTCAGATTCAAAATAAATTGGATGACTTCATGCAACGGTTCAACGACTTTGAACAATTAATGAAGGTGAAGGAAGCTGAGTGACAACGTCTAGCTTGTACTGTTGGCACTGTTCCTTCAACCATCAACGAGAGTTGCACACTTGCTCCTTACAATATTCTCAATACAATTCTCATTCCTAAGGTAATTTAGTTAACTTATTTTAATTCATTTGCCATTTAGTTTATAGTCGTAAACTAATTATATGTTTTAACTAACGTAAAGGGAATCACTCCTTGCAAACTTTTCCTGAATACCCCATCTAGTCGAGTGGTGGGTGTTGGGAAAGTGCACAAGTCGACCGATACTATATTGCATAATGCATGTATTCCACACCATCATGTGAAGGTCTCAATTGATGTTGCAATCGATGATGATGAGTTGCTGCCAATTCCTGTAGATGGGGATATCTTCATAGTTTGAGGGGTTATATGCACTTTTGTGGTTTGGCTAATAGACCTTGTACAAGTAGTTCCTTCTAAGGTATGATTTTTCACCTTATGCTCACTCATATTATGTATATATGCCAATT
>NC_032024.1:7973230-7985160 GCF_001865875.1 Lupinus angustifolius
TATATATATATATATATATATTGATCTATAATTGATATGTTTTTATTAAATATTTTAGGAAAATGTACTCTCCACCCAAGTACCAACCCAAAGACTAAGCCATATTCGTGGGATATGAGCTCGATGCCATCTACCAGAGATGTGAGCTCGAAGCCATCTATGGGTGATGTGAGCTTGAAGCCATATGCAAGGGATGTGAGCTCTAAGAAGACTACCAACTATTGTATTCAGTTTTTTGAGCATGTACAGATGTTGGGAGATGATATAATATGTATATTAATTCTCAAGGAAGTCTTCGGGAATGATGTTTGAGAACACGTTAGCATCAATGAAGTCTGGGATATATATAAACATGAATGGATAGGTGCAACTATTGTATGTATATATGAGGTAAATTATGTTTTCTTACCTTCTCGCTTTTGCATGGTGATGTGTTATAATTAACTAAAATTTGTGTATATATATTAAGTACTTGTATGAAAATTTTGATTTAGTAGATAATAAAAAAGTGATGTTCATATCCTCACACGTTACCGCTTTGGTGTCGAGTGGCAATGGCAAAAATAAGTTTGGGAAATAGATAAAACGAATTGCAGATACTCTCCTCATTTATAAAAAAAACTGCAGATTTATTTCTTGCACCTTTTAATATCGGGTGAGCATTTTTTAATTGTACTTTATATTTTTGTCTTTAGTATATTTGTTGTGGTTAACATTTCTTAACCATGTAGATATGTTTTGTTAGGCAACATTGGCTTTTGGTTGCCATCAGTCGGGTCAATGAAGAAATATATTACTTTGACTCATTCGCACATGGTGATCCGAACAAGTACACTGCTATGAGAGAAATGTTTTCTAAATAAGTGGAATACTTATTTAAACTTTTAGTTACACCTTCACTTTCCTAGTTGTCTAGTAATTAAGTACATTTTTTATTATTTAGGACGTCGAGAGTTTATAGAGGATGTAATCGTTCTAGAAAATCGATATCACTGCACAAAGTCAATTGGACTCGTATAAATGTATTGACACAAATCATCTCAAACAAATATATGTGTAGTGTATTCCTATTTCAATTAAGGTTATATTTATATGTTTACTTCATTTTAATTGTAGACCCCTTCTCAAACAAACGAGGTAGATTGCGGCTATTATGTGCTGAAATTCATGAGGGAGATCATTCAACAATGACCAACTAATGAAATCAAGTTTGTTGGAAAATCATATACAGATGACCAAGTCAACCAGATTAGAGAACAATGGTCATATAATGTACTTAGTTTTGTTTAGGGAAATCAATGTATAAATAAGTATAGTAGATTTTTGCATAGATTGTAGCTTATAGAATTCAATTAATATTCAATGTAATGTATATGTTTTGTTATATATAATATATGTTTCTGTAACAGTATAATGTAATTAATGTTCAATATATAAATTCAGTAGAAATTCATTTGTGTTCATATAGTTGTGATTTGGTGTTTCTGTATGCATTCAAGTTGTTGTTCTGTTCTGTTTCTTTACGCATTCAAGTTATTTATGTTGTATGCTTAACTATGTAGAATTAGAAATAATGGTCTTTAACAACGTTTTTTTTAAATGCGTTGTTGTTACACCTACACAACATTGCTTTTTTAAACAATGTGTTATTGATTATGTTGAATTCAACATCGCATTCATAAAAAACATTGTTCAATACTTATCTATCATGCTATTTTCTTTTACATATACAATAGCGTATTTTTAAAGAAGCATTATCGATATGATCAACAATTAAGCATGTGCACAAGATACACTATCAAGTTTTATTTAATTGTCATTATTTCCATTATACAATTTTTATTTTATTTTGTATATTGTTTATATGTTATTTTTTGTCATTATTAATTGTTCTATATATTTAATTAATTGTCATTAACCGAATGTCATTATTAATTTGAATTTCATTACAAAAGTTAATTAGTAAAAAAATTATTATATCTTTCACAATGTTTCCTTTAGGTTGCACTATGGAACACTTACCTTCATTATATTTGTAGGTGACGATGTTGATTAGGTATAATTGACAACACTATCTTCATTATGCATTGTTCAAGATACTATCAGACCCTACAAAATTAAAATGTTCCCACATTCTCACACATTCAACAATCTCAACCTCATCATTTACTTAGCAGCAAATTTCATTTACTCTCAAAATCGACCTTGAAAATCATTCAAACTCATCATCATTTGACACCGAATTCAAAAATCATTCACTCATTCAACACGAAAATCATTCAACACCTATTTCGAAAATCCTTCACTCATTTAACCTTAAAATCATCATTCGCGCATTCAACACCAAATTGAAAGTGAGTTTTCCCTATAATTATTTTCATTTATAATTACATTATATTTAACTTGTATTGAGTTATAAATATTTTCCTTATAAATGAGTGAAAATGATTTCACTCATTTAGCTTGTATTGAGTTGGGGTTTCCGACCTCTTTCACTTTATTCCCATTTTTAATTATATAATAATATATTTTCTCTACCTGGTGAGCTTAACTCCAAGCATTAGGTATTTATGCTCATTATATTTTTTTGTTAATAGAAAATGGATTGAAAGTGGATGAGTGGCAATCGATTGATGAAGGAGTATGAAGAAGGAGCGAAATAATTTGTTAGCTTTGCAATTGAGAATGCTGAAAACCCTAATATAATTGTATGTCCTTACTGAAGATGTTGTTACTTAAACCGAATTACTCCAAATGAGTTAAAAGTTCATTTAGTGTGTTATAATATTGATCAAAGTTACACATGTTGAACAAGACATGGTGAGAAGAGAGACGTTATAGATTGTGATGATGAAATGCATATGAAAGACAACAACACAAATTCATATGAAGACGACCGTTTCGAGGAAATGACAAATGTTATCGAAGAGGATCTTCAAGATTGTCTTGAAATGTTTTAGCGGTTAATAAGTGATGTTGAGAAACCATTATATGATGATTGTACTAAATTCACAAGATTGCAGTAGTGTCAAGATTGTACAAGTTGAAATTTATTAATGGATGAACTATAAGAATGTCACTTACTTGCTTGCACTTTTGAAGGAGATGTTGTCGGAAGATAATGTGATCCCTTCTCAAACCTATGATACAAAAAAATGTTACACTCTATTGGCATGAACTATACTAAGATACATGCTTGTGAAAATGATTGCATCTTATTTTTTAATGAGTATGTTTCATGAAAGTTTTGTCCAAAATGTAATGCATCACAATATAAGAAGGAAGACTCAATTCCAATAAAGGTTGTATGATATTTTCCTATCAAAGTAAGATTCAAGTGTATGTTTAGCAATGCCAAAGATGCAAAGAAGTTGACATGACATGATGAAGAAAAAATTAAAGATGATAAGTTTCAGCATCTTGCAGATTCTCCTCAATGGAGAAATATTGATCATGACTATCATAGTTTTTGTTAAGAATCAATAAATCTACACCTTTCATTATCAACGAATGGAATTAACCCACATAGTATTCAAAGTTGTTCCCACAGTACATGGTCAATGATGTTGGTAATATACAACCTACCTCATTCTCTATGCATGAAGTGTAAATATGTGATGTTATCTATGTTAATTTCTGGACCTAAACAACTAGGAAATGACATAGACATATTTTGTCTCCATAAATTAAGACTTGAAGCAAATGTGAGAGACAAGTATAAATGTATATGATACATATAAGGAAGAAAGATTCAATTTGAAGGCTTTGTTGTTCGGTCCAATCAGTGATTTCCATGCATATAATAATTTGTCCGGATATAGTACAAAAAACCATTTTGCATGTCCTGTATGTGAAGATAATACTCATTCAATGAGGTTGGAATACTATAAGTAGAATGTCTTCCTTGGCCATGTAGATTTTTGCATTCAGATCAACATTATCGACGATGGAGAAAAGCATTTGATGGAAACAACGAAGAAGGTCGTGCTCCTTTACCGTTAACGGGTGACAATTATTTCAAAAGCTAAAGGGTTTGAATAATAACTTTGGTAAACCTTTTGCAAAAGAAATTGTCACAAATGGGTGGAAGAAAAGTCAATCTTCTTTGAATTGTCATATTGGAGTTTATTATATGTAAGACATTTCCTCAATGTTATGCATATTGAAAAAAATGTATTTGAAAATCTCATTGGTACCTTACTCAATATCCCTGGTAAGACCAAATATGGCTTGAATGTAAGGTCAGACTTGGTTAGTATATGAATAAGAAAGGAATTGAGGCCGATAATGAAGGGAATACGTACATTTCTAGCTCCAGCAGCTTATACTTTTTCGAGGAAGGAGAAAATTGAATTTTGTAAATTTCTTCATGGTGTTAAAGTTCAAGAGGGGTAATCTTCCAACATTTGGAACCTTGTATCAATGAAAGACCTCAAGTTAAAAGGTCTTAAGTCTCATGATTGTCATGTTTTATGCTTCTTCTCCAAGGCAATTTATAGCAAAGTGATTGACCGTGAGAAATTTCCTCCATTGCAAAGACAAATTATTTTGACATTATGTGAGCTTGAAATGTATTTCTCATCTTCTTTTTTTGACATAATAGTTCATCTAAGCATTCATCTTGTTCGAGAGACACAACTTTGTTGCCCTTCCTATATGAGTTAGATTTACCTCTTTGAGCATTATATGAAGACATTAAAAGGGTATGTGAAGAACCAATCAAGATTAGAGGATTGTATTGTCGAGCGATATGATGTTTAAGAAGATCTTGATTTTTGTATCGAATACCTAACCGATGGTGATTTCATGGGCATTCCAAAGCCTCGGTATGCAAAAACAATTGATGATGTATTACTAGGAATAAAGTATTGACTATAACAAGAACTGAATTGCAGCAAACACACTTATATGTTTTACATAATGCCGACGAGGTTGAGCCATATGTTGAAAGACATCTGGAGATGCTAAGGAAGTCTTACTCATGTAAGAATGAAAATTGGATTTCCAAAGAGCATAATCGGTGTTTCATAAAGTGGCTAAAAAATCACATTGATGATGTATTGAATATAAATGTACATTCGGTTTCCGAAAGATTGAAATGGTTAACCAATGGTCCAAGTATTCATGTCTTATCCTACACTAGTTACCTAATTAGTGGGTTCATATTTTATACGAAAAAATAAGATGATCAAAGTAAAATGCAAAATAGTGGTGTGACTCTTGTTACTCGAACTTTACACATGTCAAGTGTAAAAGATAGAAACTCAATATATGTGAACTTATCATACTTTAGGGTGATGGAATGAATATGAGAATTGGATTACACAATGTTTCATATGCTAGTTTTTTATTGTATATGGATTGATAACAACAATGACTTCCAAGTTGATGAATTAGGGATTATGCAAGTGGATCTTATGTTAGTGACTCAGCTGATATAAAATGGTCCATTGTTCTTTTAACTAACAAAATAATTGTCATTAATATTGATGACCAAGAATATGAAGATATTGATAAATATAATCATTTTTTTAGGATATATCAGTCGAGTGAGAGCGGACCAACTACAGATATTGATTTATATATAAGAGATTATCACGGTGAAAGGCTTTGGATGAATCAATATGTTCCTCCAAATAATGATGATCTTACAAGCCAAAAATAATCAAAGAAAAGGAAAAAATAGATGCATGTAGTCTTTGTATAGTTATAGCTTAATTTTGATTGTTTGTAATTTGTATAATTTTATTCCTTTGTAATTTGTATAATTTTTTATTTGTAATTATGTACTCTATCAAAACATAACTGTCATGATATTTATTATTTGTAGTTTGTATTGTAATGGTGTTAATAAAACAAACTTCTTGTTTGTATTAATGTGTTTGTGCTGTTGAGAATGTATAAATGTCTGTGTTGTTGAGAATATTTGTGCTGCTAATAAATTTATATGCAGATATTAATTTCTACATATCAACAATGAATTCTAGGGGAAACCCTGACATATATTGTTATAAAGGATTAATAGAACAACACTTTTTATAGATTGCACTGTTGTACATGCTTAATATACAGCGCTATGTGTGCGTTGCATTGTTGTATTAATGTGTTGTTTTAGAATATTTATGAATAATACAACAACGCTTTTCTAGTAATTTGTTGTTATATATATGGAATACAATAGCACACAAATAAACGCCTATAAAATACGTTGTTTATGTGTGACATATATGACAACACTTTGTGTATGATGCGCTGTTGTATTTATGCAATATATGACAACATTTTTTATGTGATGCGTTTGGTATATATTCAATACAATAACGTATAAGAAGCGTGGTTAATCATGACAAGATACTACTGTGGTCAAATAGAAAGCGAATGAAATCATTGTTATACATCTAAAATATGCGTTGTTGAACTACAACTCTGGCATAATGAACTAAAAGCCATATTTGTTACCAGAAAATCAAAGTCATAGAGAAAAAAATATATATTGATAGTGTAAGAGTTTTTTACATTATCATTGCATTATACACCATTCATTTTCAATTATACTCTTAAATAAAAGCAATTCAAATGAATGTAAATAATGCATTGACTATGTAAAAATCTTTACACTATCAGTACATAGATATTAGACATAAGTCATATCATACATGTACTTGTGAATCTTTCATCTATTTCGATCTAAGCTAACGATTTAAATTCTTCATCTCCAATTGATTGCATATTTAAGAATCTAAGGGTTGTAGAGAATAGAAATTCGTGTAAAGCTACCATGTGCGCAAGTCCACAAAGTTGTGTAAGTGATGTTTAGTCGGGGGCAAGAATCAAAATGTAAAAATTCCTTCTCATGCAAATGGTTTGTACCTTATCAGTGACATAATGGAAGTATTGAACACAACTAAACAACTCTACGATCCTAAACACAACACATATTCTATACCCAAAAAATGTGTCATATCATATGCTACTTATTGTATTTAGTTGAAAAAAGTTGTTTCAATTACAATAAGGAGAACCCTCTTATGGTACAACAAATATGTTCTTGTGAGTATAACATAACATATGAAAGTAACACTGTAGTAATAGATATAAGAACATATGATGATAGATATATGATGTACAACTTTGATTTCTCAATAAAATAGAAAGAAACCATTAAAAATCCATTAAACAACTGATACAATGTTCTTTTTTTGGGTGTAGCTTGCCTTTTCTCCTCTCAAATCAATTGAAATGTCCACTTTCTAACCCGCAAAGTTTCAGTACAAGATAAAATCAGGGTAATTTATAACATGGGTGCAGCCAAAGACGAAATTTACATCTTTAGAGCACCCTTTGAGTTATTACGAGCATGGTGTGTGCAACTTTTATAAAAATCACGATATCACAAACATAATTCCTTTATACTTTTTATTTTTGTCACAGAAGTCCTTGCTACTACTCATGATTTCATGTTGCTCGAGGTAAATGGTTCATTGAACCATGATTTCCCTTCAAAGTTGTGCATGGCAGTCACAATTACCAGTTATATATATATATATATATATATATATATATATATATATATATATATATATATATATATATATATATATTTATTAGTTTTGTACTGAACTCGTGGTTGTGGTCTATGAGTTCCACCTTTTAACTTTTCTATATGACTGAATAATATATATCTTAGAGCACTTGTCGCACTTCCACTTCTTGGCTCCATGTTTTCTGCAATAATATTTCTTAATTCCTCTAAGATCTCCAAGAGCCCTTGATGGGCTGTGGTGAACACATGAACACTTAGGGAAAAGTGTATGCTTCCCTTTTCACCTCTTTGTTGCTACTTTGCTTCAACTTCCCTAACATGTAAAGGGCTCTCCTATGAATCTGAAGATGATGATCCCTTACACAAACCTATTTGTGATTACTAGGAACTGGTGGACCATAGCCACAAGTTCGTGGAAAAATTATAAAAATATATATATTGGTAATCATGACTACCATGCATGATTTTGGAAGAAGAAAAGGACAATAGTATGTGTCATGCATGAGTATTGAATGGAAGTATTTTTTTTGCAGGAAACTGTGTGTTCTATTGTACTGAACGGGTGTGGTTGGAATCAAGTGTCTGGTTAAGTAGAAGTGGTCTGAAATCTTGGTCGGAACATTGTCTCTACCCGTTAGGGGAGGTACCTGAAAATGTTCTCCAACAATCAAGTCAATAAGTGGATTCTAGAGAGAGAATGAGAGTAAATAAGAGAGAAGTTAGAGCATTAGCAATGAATGCAAATAATAAATAAGAGAATAAGAATTAATTGATATTTCCTGTGTGAGGATCTCATATTTATAGTAGTTTGAAGGGGGTCGACTTGGATCCGATTATTGACCAATGTTTGGTGGGTACGGAGAGAGCATGTCAGGTTGTCCTTATTCACCCTGCAGGCCTACTATTGTTGATCTGTCGGGGGGCGGGTAGGATTTTACAGGCGGCGTGGCAGGTAGAATGTGACAAACACATTAATGGAAAGTCAGTGACACATTAATAGCGAGTTAGAGTGCATTAATGGTAAGTTAGAGACACATTAATGATGAGACACATGTGCATTAATGATGTCTTTAGAGAACTCGGTCGACCCCTGGCGGGTGGGCGGGGATGTCCGACCCATTGCTAGCCCGTGAATAGTCCAAAATGACTCGAATTTATCTAAAAAGGAACAGTTGCCCTCAGTCTATTAGGGCGTCCGAAGGTGGGCATGCTAATAGACTCGGGATTCTCCAAGCAACGAATTTTCAGATTACAGACTCTGTTCTTGACCTATCTGGGTGATCTGTACGAGTAGCCTCTGGATCTATGGGTAGGTCATGATGGCTATCTGGCATCGATTGACATGTGGAGGGTCAGTAGCACTTTACTTAGTGATCTCAGGAGTTTAACCCACACGCCTGTTTGTTTCGGATTCTTCTCCTCGTTTACTGAGCCACCATTGGATTATCTTTGAGTGGTTTTCGATGGATAGGATGAGCCTCCAGGTTGGGCTTCAGGTATGGTTCGGGCCCAACTCCTTTCTTATAAATAAGGGTTGTTTTCTTCATTCTTCTCCACTTTGATTTTCTTGAGAAATTACCTCTTGCCGAGCTCACACAATATTTGAATCTGATCATCAGCTATTTCTTTCTTTCAGAGCTTCCGACTTCCAGTAACTTGGTAATTCCTTTATCCTTATACTAATGTTAAGCGGTGATTCTAGTCCTAATGAGGTAGAGATCTTGCCTGGGCCGCCACCCATTTTTACTAACTCCACCCCTCGTTGTCGTTGCCGAGATCGGCTCGCTTTTGAGGACTAGCGTTTGAGGAAGCAGTTGGTAGGTATCTGGCCATAGGTATCTTCGCTCTGATTTTTTTACTTATTATGCTACATGGTTGATTTGTTATTTGTTATTTCTCTCTCCGGCGTCCATGGGGGATCAAGCTGACCGAAGCAGGCACTTGAAGTGGGCTGCCTTGAAGAGGAAATATGTTGAAGCTAACAAGCGAGCGAGGTAGAGCTCGCTAACCCGATCTGAGGATCCATCTAGTGGGACCTCCACTCTCTGGAGAGAAGGTGATCATGATAACAACTCAAGGGAAGCATCTTTTCCTCAACCTGTTCCTATTGCCATCATTCCCCCAGAGTCACCCCAAGCCGACCGGTGGACTTGACAGCTGAAGGTACCAGTGCCAGTGAGGTAGATGAAGTGGATATTACCCGAAAGGAGGAGCAATGGAAGGGTAAGTCTATTGGGACGAGTAAAGGGAAGTCTACCCTTGCTCGGGTCAAGTATACTTACAATACCCCCAACAACATGGAGCAGGCCTTAATAAACCCATGAGTTAAAAAGTCCATGGACAGCATTCCCTTGGCCAATTTGTTGTGGAGGACCCGAGAGGCCGGGATTTTGGAAGCTTCGGTGGCTAAGTACCTCGAGGGTGAGGGAGTGCTTGCCACCTAGGTTGGCGAGGCGGCTCTAGCCAACCTGCAAGAACTACACCCAGTTGAGCTTCACGAGAAGCATGTGGAGGCTCTAAAGAGCTTAGAACCACATAACATCTCTATCAGCGAGCACTTTTCCACGATGTCTCTCCAACTAAGGGATAGTCGGGAGGCTGCCTTGCTAGCCTGGGTAGACTTGAGTGTTGCACATCGGGAGATGACCTCCCTTTCTGACCGCCTTCAGAGGGTTGAGGATGAGAAGCTTCAACTTCGGGACAAGTTGAGGGCATCGGAGGGGCAAGGAGATTCAGCCCAGGCTGAAGTTATCCAGGTACAGAAGAAGTTGGCTGACTTGAAGGCTGCTTATCCGAAGTTGGAAGACGAGGTCGATGGGGTGGCCAATGCTGGTTGGGACAATGCCTTTGCCTAAGGCAGTTTTGCTTTCCCAAACGGCGATTGGTCTTAGACGAGGATAGATGTAGAGGATGGCTCGATCGTCCTTCCCGTTCCAGCTAGGGGTGGCAGAGGAGCTTAGTTAGCTAGTTTATGTTTTTGTTTGCATCTTGTATTCCTATGAACTTGTAATCGCCCCTTTATTAATGAAAGTTTCTTCTTAACCGCTAATCTGCTGTTATTTTACTTTATTCATATCTTAAGTCTTTACTAACCGGAAAGAGGGGAACATGATAAGATAATTATACCATCCTTAAATCCAATTAGGTCAGATAGTGTTTGAGTAGATATGCTCGGATTTCCATAAATGAATGATCAAGTTGAATAATTTTCAAATGATGACTCCCCAAATTTCCTTTAACTAACAAAGAAGACTTGTCTTCAAAGTGATGATTACCCAGTTTTACCTAATTGTACTTGAATAATAATATTGGATAATCCTTAATGATAGTTGGCCGGATCTCCATAATCGAACTTGAATAATCTACAAAGTGACCTATGTCTAGGTTTTTATTAATCAACTAATCTGAATACTCTTCAAGTGATGGTTACACGGATTTGTCGGGTTATTTTAAGTGAGATTGACCAACTAGAGGACTTGGTCATCGCTTGGGTTTTAGGATTACACCGCCATCAAAGGGGGACGTGCCCATGCCTTTGAGGGGTAAAATGTTGGAGATCAAAGGGACTTGGTCCTCTCTTGAGTTTTGGGATTAGACCACCGTCAAAGGGGGACGGGCCCTCGCCTTTGAGGGGTAAACAGTTGGAGACCAAGGGGAATTGGTCCTCGCTTGGGTTTTAGGATTAGACCACCATCAAAGGAGAATGGGCCCACACCTTCAAGGGGTAAATGGTTGGAGACCAAGGGGACTTGGTCCACGCTTGGGTTTTAGGATTAGATTATCGTCAAAGGGGGGTGGGCCCATGCCTTTGAGGGGTAAATATTTGGAGACCAATGGGACTTGGTCCTCGCTTGGGTTTTTGGATTAGATTGATGTCAAAGGGGGACATGCCCACACCTTTAAGGGGTAAAAGGTTAGAAACCTATGGGACTTGGTCATCGCTTGGGTTTTAGGATTAGACTGCTGTCAAAAGGGGACGAGTCCATGCCTTTGAGGTGTAAACGGTTGGAGACCAATGGGACTTAGTCCTTGCTTGTTTTGAAAGATTTTATTTGAGATTTTCCCTCTCAACAAATTGTCCCCGACAACGGCGCCAATTTGTTGAAAGATATTTTATGAGAGAGGCTTTCCCCTCCCAACAGATCGTCCCTTAGCAAGGTGCCAATTTGTTGAGAGGGTAAATTCCCTCTCATTTTCTCGGTGTGTTCTTTTTATTTGATTAAGTAAGTAAACTCAATTTTATTCTTTGTTCTCNGGATGAGGAGGAGGAAGAGGAAAGGATGAGGAAGAAGAAAGGATGAGAATGAGAATAAGATGAGGATGAGGAAAAGGATAGGATGAGGATGAGGATAGGATGAGGAGGAGGATGAGGATGAGGATAGGATGA
>NC_032024.1:7985260-8032575 GCF_001865875.1 Lupinus angustifolius
GGAAAATATATTTCTCATCTTCTTTTGAGTTTGAACTACTTAGACAAGTTCTTATGTTTTACTTTGATTAACTTCAAACACCAAATTCTAAAATCTCCTTTTAGTGTATGTCCTAAAATGGTAGATGGATAATCACTTATATTTATTACTAAACAATATTACGTCCATAAAGAGACTAGGTTGTCACACCCTAGTCATTGGCGACTCCAATATTGAAGTAGTAATGAATATAAGATCTTAAGAAAAGTATGCTTAACTTGGCAAATAAACTAAGTAGTACAACTACTTCTTAGTTTATTTGTTAAGTGTTTGAGACAAGTAATTTTTATGACTTAAAACATTTTTTAGGTGATCAATCTAAAAAGAGAATTAAGTACTTCTCAAACAAATAAAATTAACCAAAGCACCAACTTGAATGATTAAAATCCAAACTTTTGTAAATTTAGAAGAAGTAGAAGTTACATAACCTTGTTCAAAAGAAAATGTTTAGGAGCATGAGCCATCCATCCAAGGATTGGATGCTTTAGGTTCCAAATGAGATTACAAAATGGATTTTTGTATCTCATTTGCCTTCTCCATTCTCCTCTTGAATTATATGAAAAACTACTCTAAAACTAGCCTAAAAACTTCCTAAAATGAAAGGAAAAGAAGAGGAATCAACTAGGAAGAATTTAGAATGAATGTACAATGTTTTACAAATGAGAATTTCATGCCTTTTTATAGGCCAAAGTGATGGGCGCTCAGCTGCCCTGTTTGACAGCTAAGCTGCTCACCATTGGCCCCTGTGAAGAGCCATTTTGGCCCCTAATTGACCCCTATGGTAGGCTAGGTTACATGCATGGTGACACCTCCTCCTTCTTGTCATAGCCTTATGTCATCCATGAGGTCATGTTCTTGGCCTTTAAGCATAGAAAAAGTAAGATGTTCCATGAGTTGACCTAGAAATCATTTTCTGGTGCGCTAGCCACGTAGCACAACTGGTTCCCCGCTAAGTTGCTTGTTTCAGCAGCTTAGTACACCTAGTTCCCCGCTAAGCTGCTTGGTTGGACCGCTAAGCTGCTTGTTCAGCAGCTTAGCTGACCTGGCCTGGTGCTTGGCTAACCTGGCTTGGTGCTTGGCTTGGCTAGCTTGGTTGGACAACTTTGTGCTTGATTTCTTCATGGTGAAGCAACCTTTTTTTCTTTGGTTTGTTACTTGATTTTTGTTGGTTGCTTGACACTTTTGGGCTGTTTTCTTTAAGTTAAGGTAAACATTTGATTTTTGCAAGTTGTTTGGCCTATCTTAACTTAGGTTTCTTCAAGACGAAGTAAGCTACCTTTCTTCAAGGCTAAGTAACCAAATTAAGCACATAGCATGTCATGCTTTAACTTGATTACTTTTAGCAATTTATTTTGAGCTTTTGTCTTGAATTTTGGCTTGAATTCTTGTCCATCTTTGAATTTATTCTTTAACATTCAATTTCCTACAAAACTCAAAGAAAACTGGGACAAGAACTCATAAAGAACTAATTTATTTAATCATACAAAATTAACCTAAAAAGTGTTAATTTAAGTTGGTTTTCTACAATTTTCATAGGATAAGTGCCATAAAATGATGGTGAAAAGTGTATACTTTTCACACTTATCACTTGTATTTCAGGATTAGGTCGCCATCAAAGGGGGACAGACCCATGACTATGACGGGTTTTGGGAGACCAAAAGGTGTTGGTCCTCGCTTGGTTTTTAATATTGATTATATGTCTGTGGCCTGTCAAAAAATATCTAAATAATACCTCGTTAACATATAAGTTGCATTTGATTACATGATTTGTCTAGTTTCGAAAGGGACTGACACATACAATTTACATTTTTAAGCAAAAAACTGTCGTAGGTTCATTGCGTTCTCCCTTCTTGTAAAAAATTCAAGTTTATAGGCCCCTTTGACGATCTTGTTTGTTACTCGGTAGGGTCCTTCCTAATTAGATGTTAGCTTCCCTTTGGTTTTGTCGATGTCTTCCCATATAAGTACTGAACTGTCGGTTGCAAAATCTTTAGGAACCATTGCAGCGTTGTATTTATCGAAAGTTCTTCTTTTGATGGTTGTTTCTCTGATTTGGGCCCGATCGCTTTTCTCTTCTATCTAGTCCAGATTGTGCCTTAGGATAGTCGAGTTGGCGCCTTCCTCAACTTGCACTGTCCGCTAGGTGGGCTCACTGATTTCTACCGGGATCATAGCCTCGACCCCATATGCGAGGTTGAAGAGTAATTCCTCGTTGGTAGAGTGGGGAGTTATGCGATAGGCCCGGCCTAAAGGATGTGGTGTAGTTGCTCGGGTCAGGCTCCCTTGGCCTCTTCTAACCTCCATTTTATCCCTCACATGATGACCTTATTAGCCGCCTCTACCTGACCATTGGTTTGAGGATGCTCGACTGAAGTGAAATGTTGTTTGTTGTGAAGGCTTAACAATAACTCTCCTAACAAGATGGTGGTCACATCTACCTTCGTGGATCTCTTGGAAGATGTATCGTGCCCTATCGGGGCCGAAGCATTTAAGCATGGGAGTAAACAAACCTCAGCGATACAAACAACCTTGCACTATTGTCAACCATGAATTGTGCCACATAAATCTCTATCTTTCTTTCTGGTGAGAGGGAAGGTCACCATTCAGTAAGTATCTGATGATGGGGCCAGTTCAGTTGTCTAGGATTTTTACATGTTCAACTGCCATGACACTAGATCGTAGAACTGTCCCTTGAACCACCGAGATGTTGTTGCCCAGGCTCTTTTTACTGGCCAGCTTGGACATGATATATGCCCGAACATTTTGCTCTCTCGCGACATGCTGGATGGAGGTTGCTTCAAACTTAGCCCTAAACTTTTTAACCCTTGCTAGGTACTTTCCTAGTAATGTATCCTTTGTCTAGTATGTGCCCGTTCTTTGTGAGACGACAAGTTGAGAATCACTGCATATGGCTACCTTCTCTGCACCAACCTCTCTGGCTTACTGTAAACCAACGATGCAGGCTTCGTACTCAATTTGGTTGTTTGATGAGGGAAAGGTGAAGGTCAGAGAATGTTCAATGGTCACACCCTGGCCATTATCCAACAAGATACAAGCTCCACTGCCCCAAGGATTAGATGACATGTCCATAGAAATTGTCCAGAACTGCGCATGATTATTCGGCTGTGTAGTCAGCTCGACAATGAAATCTGATAAGACTTGACTCTTGATTGTTGTTCTGGGCTCATACTCTATATCAAATAGTGAGAGCTCAATACACCAAAAGATCATTCGTTCGGCCAGCTTTGGTGTATGCAAGATTTGTCGAATTGGCTGATTTGTTTTGACCACCATAGGGTGGGACTGAAAATACTGTCGTAGCCGTCCTGTTGCCACCAAGAGGGCGTAGGAATTTTTTTCCAACTTATGGTACCTGAGCTCGGGACCCTGTTGTAAGACTAAGATTGCAACTAAGAGGGGTGAATTAGTTGACTTAAAAGTATGACCACTTTTTCTGCAAAATCAAGAGTTAAGTGTAGCGAAAAAAATTATGCAGAAAATTAACAAGTAAAATTCAAGAGATAAAGGAGAAGAGAGTACACTGAGATTTCATACTAGTTCACCTTCTTGTCCACCAAAGGCTACGTCTAGTATTTTTGCAGCACAAGAGATTTCTTTACTAAATATTATGAGTTGTAATTACAATATCTCACCCCGAGACCACTATATACCTTACTCACTCACTAAAACTTATTAACTCTTGGAAAACACCCTTTCCAAGTGAATCTATCCCCTTTCTTATCACACCCTTATGAAAGAAAGAATTCTACAATGTCAATGAAGAAGTTACAATAATGGCATGATTGCCTTTACAAATTTGGAATGTAATATCACTTGCAATCTGATAACTCTTTGTATACTAAGTAATAATGCTCTTATAAGTTTGTAAAATTTTGAAACACCTTACTTCAAGCAACTCAGAAAATTTACTTTGAAAGTTTAAGAACAAGTTGCAAAAAGTACAGAAAATATTTTAGAGAATTTTCAGAATAATGTTTGAAAGTTTGTGAGAATATTGTGTAAGAGTTATGATTCGATTCTGAGTTTCAAAATACGTTTAAATAGGCTTTCCAACCAGCCATAACACCTCTTTGAAAGGTTAGGAATTTTTTTGAATGAAACCATTTCGTTTGGGATGAAAACCATTCATTTTGAAATCTTGAAACTGATGCAACATCTCTAGTAATCGATTACAACTTTGAGTAATCGATTACCCAAACTCTCTGTCCAAATGAGCATTTAAAATTTAATTAGAGTAATCAATTATAACTTTGAGTAATCTATTACTCAACTTTGTTAAAACTGAGTAGTCTCTTACTCACATACAATAATCGATTACCCTGCACAATTTTTATGGGGTAACTAGTTTTCTCACTTATGTAACCTGCTACTTAGATATAGTAACTTGTTACACACTACTTTTTAAAATTGTTTTGTTTATACTTGAAGGGTTTTCAATTTTCTTAAAAATAGTTTAAGCATTACTACTATTGTATATTCGAGAGTATAGGATAGAAGTAAATATTTAGACTTAGACTAATTTATCTTGAAGCTTTGTCTTCTTTGTCTTCATAAGTATTATCCCTTTTCTTATTTTTGGTAATGTTGGTGTCTTCATCAAAATCGTGCCAAGGTCAAGAGCAAAGATCTTCTTTACATATGCAAGACTTTGCTTGTGAAGTAAACCAAATGTTGATCTTCGTCACTTTCCCTGACTAGGGCGGTTGCTACGGCTTCATCAGTCATTGTCAGGTAGACATAAAGTGTTTTGGCAGGTTCAGGCTTGGAGAGTACTAGAGGGGTGGCCAAATATTGTTTGAAGGTCTGGAAGGCCTTTTCACAGTCATCTGATTAGTAAAACGTTTTGCTCTTCTTGAGCAGTTGTAAGAGTGGGATGGAATGTGTGGTAGATGGAGGGATAAATCTGGATAATGCTATCAATCGCCCATTCAACTGTTAAACTTCTTTGACCGAATGAGGGCTTCACATATCGATAATCTCTTGACATTTGTCTGGATTTACCTCTATACCCGACCTCTTAGCAAGACACCCACAAACTTTCCAATTTCAACCCCAAAAGTACACTTCTCTGGGTTGATGCGCATATTAAATTTATGCAATCGCCTGAAAATGGAATCCATGATTGAGACATTGTCTTATGTAGGCAAACTCTTGCCAATCATATCATCCATGTAAACCTCCATATGCCTCCCAATCTGATCCCCAAACACATTATTCATCATCCTTTTGTATATGGCCCTTGCATTTTTTAACTCAAAAGGCATGACTGTGTAGCAATATGCAGCATTGGCTGTGATAAAAGCAGTCTTGTCTTGATCTGGGGGCTATATGATTATTTGATTGTACCTGGAATAAGCGTCCATGAATGATAAATATTGATATCCGGAGGAGTTGTCCACTAAGTGATCAATGTTTGGTAGGGGATATGGGTCTTTCGAGCATACTTTGTTTAGATCTATGTAGTCTACGCACATCTGCCATTTCTATGATGGTTTCGTAACTAATACCATGTTGGATAGCTAGGTGGTGTAAGCAATTTCTCGAAGAAAACTAGCTTTCAGAAGCTCAGAGATTTTCCGAGTAACCCCGGTTGTTCTTTCGGTGCCCATCTTCCGTTTCTTCTGGGCTATTGGCTTTGCCCTCAGGTTGGTGGTTAATCGATGGCAAATGATTGAAGGGTCAATCCATGGCATGTCTGTAGCTTACCAAGCAAAAAGATCTTTGTTGGTCTCCAAGCACTTAACTAACCATGATCTTTGAGGTACCTTGGAGGTGCCCCTGCGGCGAAACCTCTTGATATGGTATTAATGTCCACTGGATTCCTCTATCGCCGGTTACTAGGGCGATACATGTCTCCTGAACATACCTTTTTCAGGTCTGAGCAATGAAGTGCTGCAAATGGTCACCTTGAATTAAATCTTCAGTAATGTCCCGTAGCTGGGTACACTCTTCTGTAACATGCTTGAAAAAGTGTGGAAACCACAGTATTTGAAGCGGTCTTCGGTCCCTAGATTTCTCTGCGGGTTGAGCTTAGGGAGCTGACCAGATGAGTAGCCATAACTTCTTGTAGTATCATGGTGCGACTAGCATTGAGGGGAGTGTAGGTGGAGTATTTTGGTTTCTTGGGTGGTTGGGGTGGATCATATCAGGGATGTTCATGGATTTTTGGTTGTTTGGCTTCCTGTGAGGGGATTGGTATTCTCTATGCTCGGAAGATTGGCGGGTTGGTTGAGTTTCTTCTAGGTTAATAAACTGATAGGCCTTTGATCGGAGGTCTTCCATGGTGAGGTCAAAGTACTTGGCCAATTCTTGCTTGAAGAGGCCATCTTGCAATCCTGTCACCAAAACATGTTTCGCCACCTCTAGACTCAAGGTGTAGACTTTCATGGTCTCTGTGTTGACCCTTTCCAAGTAAGCCTGGAGAGGCTCATGCAATTCCTGTTGAATAACGGAGAAGGTATATGAAGATCGGGGTTGTTCTCTGGTTGCTATAAACTAGATGTTGAACCCGTTAGCAAGAGTTGTACATTGATCAATGCTATTCAGTGTCAGCCGTGTAAACCATTATAGGGAAGCACATTTCAAAGTGAGAGGGAAGACTCGACACATGATAGGGTCAGTCGCCCCATTGAAAAACATAGAGACCTCAAAGGCGTCTAAGTGGTATTTTGGGTCAGTGGTAGCATCATATTGGTCAATGTTGTTTGGGCGAGTTAAATGCTTAGGGAGTGGTGAGGACATGATTGCTTCAGTGAAGGGGTGTCTTACTCGTGAGGAGCTATAGTAAGAGGGATGAGTTATCTAGGTGGTTTCTGTGTTCAGGGGGCTATAAGCCAAGAAGCTTCAACGCACTCTGTAGAGTGCTCCTCAGCAACTGGCCGCGAGGGTAACTTACTAGGCTCAAGTCTATGTTGGTGAAGTTTAGCTAATAGTTGGGCCTGTTCTTGGATAATCTGGCTTTGTGTTTGGATCATTTCGAGGAGTTGTTGAGTAGTAGGTGCTTATAAGGTGGGGTTTAGGGGATGACTTTGGCTTGCTTGTTGAGATGGTTGTACTAGTGTTGGAGGGTCGATGGATGGAGTGTCGTGGTTTGGAGGAATGTTTATGGTGAATGGTTATGCTTGGCTGAGGGGTTGAGCTTGGTTATGGGTGATCATCATGTTGTAGGTTATCCAGATACGGCACCAATGTTCTTTTATATTTAACGGGTGTGGTCGGAATCAAGTGCCCAGTTAAGTAGACCCATCGGAGGTACCTGAAAAGGTTCTCCGATGATCAAGTCAATAAGTGGTTTATAGAGAGAGAATGAGAGAAATAAGAGGGAAGTTAGAGCAAGAGTAATGAATGCAAGTAATAAATGAGGGAATGAGAATTAATTGATACTTCTTGTGTGGGGATCTCATATTTATAGTAGTTTGAAGGGGGTCGACATGACATCCGATTATTGGCAATGCCTAGTGGGTACGGAGAGAGCATGTCAGGTTGTCCTTATTCACCCTACATGTCTGCTATAATCGATCTATCAGGGAGCAGAGAAGATTTTACAGACGACGTGACAGGTAGAATATTAGAGGTGAATTAATGGCAAGTCAGTGGCGCATTAATACGAGTCAGAGGTACATTAATGGCAAGTTAGAGGCGCATTAATGACGAGTCCGAGGTACATTAATGACAAGTTAGAGACGCATTAATGACGAGTCAGATGTGCATTAATGATTTTTTCAGAGAACTCGGTCCGCCCCTGGTGGGTGTATTCAATAACAATAGTCTTTCTAAAAAATACTAGTCTATTCAATAAAATCATAGTCTATACAATGTATGTTCTTTTATGGATGAACCGTGTGGTTGAACTAGAGGTCCGAGTGAGAGATCTTTGAATATATGGATAGGAGCTCTTCTAGAAACTGGATGAAGGTTGACTTGGACCTAACGGTGGAGATACCTGAAAAGGTTCTCCGATGATCAAGTCAGTAAGACTGGAGAGGTAATGCTTGGGAGCAATAAATGAGATATGAGAGGTAAGTGGAGAATAATAATGACAAGTAATAAGTTCTAAGTGATATTTCATGTTGGGGAGACCCCTATCTATAGTGGTTGAGTTGGAGGATATTGTTGGCATGACCGATGATCCTGACTTGTAGCCTCTGGCAAGCGTGGTAGTGATATTGTAGCGTGTTCTTGTCGTGTTGGCAGAGGTAGGTGAGATTGCAGGTGGCATGACATTGTGTTATTGACAACGTGTCAGACGGGGAGTGGTCCTAACCCCGACCTAGGATGTCCGATGTAAGGGGATGTGTCCGACCAAGCACTTTGAATGGTTACGCCCGATCTTTGCTCGACTATGTGGTAGACCATCTCTGATAGTTAAGACGTCTGGATAACTATGATGAAAGACTGTCTAAGTGTTAGTGTATAATTGTGAACTTAAAACTAATGACTATGAAGCTAACTAAAATCTTATATTTATATATCTAGTCATATGAATCAAAGTTGTTGGACAAATTATGGGAGCATATCTGTTGTCTTATTTTTTTACCACTCCATGTACCATTACCTCTGATTGATTGAAAAACTATTGAAGTCAAAATTGCAATTATTAAATATTTTTGGTTAATCATATCTCCTAGCATATAGAGTGACATAAAAGAATGTGATAACAAACATGGACCCACAAATTATAGGATAGACTAAATTTTGTCAAGGGCCAAATATACATGCAATGTTTATTTATTACTTAATTATTTGATTAGGCATTTATATATTAATTATTTAATTAATTATCTATCTATACATAATGTAATTTAGTAAAATATTAAACAATAAAATTGAGATATGAAAATATATACTTTAATTATGAGTATAATATTTATGCAATGTGAGTGTAAAAATTTATATATAAACAATATATCATTCTCTATTCATTTATATTACTTATATTTTAAAGTTATTAATTATTGAATATGAATGATGAATGAATAATACAAATGTAAAAAAAATATACATTACTAATATATACATATTTTCTTCATTAATTATTATAAAAATATATACTTCAACATGAAATAGGTGTGAATATTAAATATGTTCTTCAATATGAAATAGGTGTGAATATTAAATCTGTACTTCGACATCTTTTCTCTATTACTTACATTATGTGTGATTATAGATGTCAAACATATAATGTTCGTAAATTTTGCCAATATGACATATAAAATTTATCTTATCCACTTTGTCCTATTCATTTGCCCATTTTAAAATAAGTGTAGAATATTAAATTTTGTGAATTAAGAAAATACAAGCAAATTCACACCCATTTAAATCTTTTGGACAGGTAAATATTACCCGTAGATCCGCCCATCCCTGTTCCATCCCGTCCATTAACGGTCTATCCGGGTTCCATCACCATAAAGTCCATTACCGAATAGTCCAACTAGCCCTTTCTTTTATATAAACCATTTCCCTTCACCCTTCAGCAGCAATACGAATTCACTGACACATAAACCCTTGGACACAAAAATGGATTCTTCTATCGACACAAAAAACACCACTCCCCACATTGGTGGTTCCATCACAAACATGGATCAAATTCATATGGATGCTCCCACCAGAGATTTCCTTCAAATGTATCAAGCCCAACACCATACTCCTTCTTCTTCTCGCCCTCGACCGCAGCCGAGATTTCAAGCTCAACGACCTCAACGGCTTCCGAGATTTCAAGACCAACGCTCTCAACGGCTTCCGAGATTTCAAGACCAACGCTTTCAACGGCTTCCGAGATTTCAAGACCAACGCCCTCAACGGCTGCCGAGATTTCAAGAACAACGCTCTCAACGGTTTCCGAGATTTCAAGCTCAAAGCCCTCAAGAGCTTCAACGTCCTCAAGAGCTTCAAAGCTCTCAACAGCTTCAAAGCCCTGAGCAGCTTCAAAGCCCTGAGCAGCTTCAACGCCCTCAACAGCTTCAACGCCCTCAACGGCTGCCGAGGTTTCAACCTCAACGCCCTCAACGGCCGCGGAGATTTCAAGCTCAACGCCCTCAACAGGCGCGGAGATTTCAAACTCAAAGCCCTTGGCCGCCGCCGAAAGCCCAGGCTGGAGGCCCTCTATCGCTGCCGAAAGCCCAGGCTGGAGGCCCTCTATCGCTGCTGAAAGCCCAGGCTGGAGGCCCTCCACCACAGACGAAAGCCCAGGCTGGAGGCCCTCCACCGCAGCAGAAAGCCCAGGCTGGCGGCCCTCCACCACAGCAGCCGAAGGCTGAAGCTGAAGGCCCTCCACCGCAGCAGCCGAAGGCTGAAGCTGAAGGCCCTCCACCGCAGCAGCCGAAAGCTGAAGCTGAAGGCCCTCCACCGCAGCAGCCGAAGGCTGAAGCTGAAGGCCCTCCACCGCAGCAGCCGAAGGCTGAAGCTGAAGGCCCTCCACCGCAGCAGCCGAAGGCTGAAGCTGAAGGCCCTCCACCGCAGCAGCCGAAGGCTGAAGCTGAAGGCCCTCCACCGCAGCAGCCGAAGGCTGAAGCTGAAGGCCCTCCACCGCAGCAGCCGAAAGCTGAAGCTGAAGGCCCTCCACCGCAGCAGCCGAAGGCTGAAGCTCCAGCTCCAGGCCCTCTGCCACCGCCGAAAGCTCAAGCTCAAAGCCTTCATGCTTCTGCTACCAAGGTTCAGCATTCTCAGTCACCAGCTGAAACTGTTGCTGCTACTACTACCACTGCTCCTAGTGAGTGCTTTTGTCTTTTTTGTTGTTTGTTTAAAAATATAATAAAGGTGTCTTTTTGGAATGTCTTAGAATATGTATCACTGTGGGGTTTTAAAGTATTGGAAGCCAAACATATTTTAGACTTTTGCCATATCATATAAATCTACATGTGTTGGCTGTTAATAGTTGTTATAGGTCCATTTTCTCTCTTTACTCTGCATCTAAATTGACGTGTTATGTTACACCTACAAGATCTCATATCTAGTAGATTGTTCTTACCAGATTTACCAGAACACCAGTTGTATAAAAATCGCTTGCAAGACTTCACCCAGAAGTTGAGAATTCAGTTTCCAAAGTACCAAACAGTCAGTGAGGGTTCTAGGCATCTTTCAAAGTTTAGGTCGACAGTATGGGTGAGTGGAAATTGTTACACCAACCAAGTTCCCTTCTTTAACCGAAAAGCTGCTGAACAGGATGCAGCTAAACTAGCTTTGGAGAGTCTATCTGCAATGATTAAAGGTGAAGCTCCGCCTGTAGTAATTAAAGATGAAGCAAGGTCTCTTGTTTTGGAGGTTTGTTGTAAAATGGTTTTTAATATCTAATTTTATGATATGTTTACTGCATGTGTTTGATAGTGTTTAATATCTAATCTTGAGTATTTGTTGAGTTCTAATTGACTCCAATTGCCACACTTGTTAATCATATTATTCATATGTTCAGATCTGTTCAATTTACATATTGTTATCCTTTTTTTTCTAGGAACCAGATGTTCTTTTCATATATAACATGCAATCTTAGTTTTGCGTGTTCATTTATTATATATAAAAATCTTGGTTTTGTGTTAGATTTGGTTCGTTTTAGTGTGTTCTACATAACCTTGATTGGTCTTCCCCTTGAAGATGTTATAACCTACCTTGTCCATTTGCCTTTTGAAGACATATGATGTTGTAAATGTCATGTCTTTTGTCTAAATGATTTAGGTGTCATGTTTCACTCCTATTTTTTTATTACTGAATTATGTAGAAACCATTGTATATCTTGTCTAACATATTTTCAGGTCCCTGCTTTTTCACACAAGCTGTTGAATAATGACATTTTATCCAAAAGACAGTGATTCATATATTCTTTATCCTATATTGTTTTTCAATATTATATTTAATTATGTCACAATTATATTGTTGCTCTTTGTGGTCATCTTCCAGGAAACTTGGCTTTCCAAGTCTATCTTGAATGACTATGCTTATAAGTTGAATGTAGCATTGCCTACTTATAGCACTGTTGAGACCCCTGGGGTGAAGCCTGTTTTTGTATCTACTTTGGTTTTCAATGGTTCAAAGTACACCGGTGATGCTTCTGGACACAAAAAAGCGGCTGAGCAGCTAGCAGCTTGTCGAGCTATTCTTTCAATTCTATGTAAATGCTTGTATATGCTTCATTACATATTTTTAGAATTTTTTATTTTTCTGCCAATGACTAATTAATTGAACATATGAAGCAGCTGATCCTGGCTCAGAATCACTTTCTGAGATTCTAAAGTTAAAGACTGGATTTACTCCTGCAGTAACAAAAATAATTGATTCTACTAATCTATCAGCTACAGTAGAAAATACAGGGCATGCCTCTCATTCACTGGACCTTAACATGACAGTTGCAGGTATTGTGACTGCTAATAATGATGAAACCAAAAATTGAACTTGACATCCCTTCTAAAATTCGTTTAAGTTTCTGATGCTCAAACATATATCATAGTTTGAAGTTCTTGTGTTTTCAAATGTGTCTTCCCATTCAGGTTTAGAACAGCCTATTGGTGAAGCCCCAACTTCAAAAAAACGACGAAAGAGCAAAAAGAAGGCTAATAAGAAGGCGCGGTTGGAAACTCCGTAAGTTTATCAATATCCCATTTTTGTTATAGACTTTGGTGCTGCCTTTTGCTGCAATTGCTGTATTTCTGTTCATCAATATTTTTATACTGGTTGTGTAACATCTGCTTTAACAATAAATTTTAGTTAGCTTCAACCATGTATCTTTCCATAGCCTGCCCATAATTTTCGAAGTTCACATTCCTTGCCGCACTTTCTGGATTGATCTAAATGCTTTGTCTTGGGCAATTCCCATGAGGTCAACATGCAATGAATTTTAAGTAAAGGGTAATGTATAATAAAAAATTTCTTCCAGCATATTTCTCATTCTTAACAAACCTTTTTCATCCACGTTATACACGAGCTAATGGGTGTATTGATGCTATCTCTGGATAAAAGAAATTTGTAATTATATTTTATAGCGAGGGGGATGAGTGCTTGTTTTAGTAGATGTAATTTAAGCTAGTGAGATATGTACATATATATGTTTGTGTGGGATTATAGCTTAGTGTTTATTTTTGAGGTATGCTGTAGTAATTAATTGGATACTCCATTCTATGAATTTGCAGGTTACTGGTTGCCACTGCAGTTCCTATAGATGAAAAGCCTCCTTGTTCAATGGATGAAATGCCTCCTTGTTCAATGGATGAAACGCCTCCTTGTTCAATGGATGAAACATGAATTTGCAGGTTACTGGTTGCCACTCCTTGTTCAATGGATGAAACGCCTCCTTGTTCAATGGATGAAATGCCTCCTTGTTCAATGGCGCAGTGATAGTGTGAAAATGTATGATCAGAATTATCTGTCTGTAGTAGGTGAAGACTTGGTCCTCTTTTTTGGTAATGACCATTGTCAATATCTGAAACAAGGTAACATTTTAATGTAACATTGGATTTGAAATGGTTTGGTTTCTGAACTTCTGTTGATGATGCACAAACTTAATCCTTCTAAACCGTTTACTTGGGAGCTTTATGTCACAATTCTTTTGCCTCTTAGACATTTTCTTGAGCCCTATATTTTCATGACCATATTTTTTTTTGGGTTCTTTCTCACCAACAATTCTATTTTATGGCAAGGGAATGTAACACTTCCATTGTTTACATGGGAATGAAATGGAACACAAGAAGTATTTCCATTCTAATGACACCAAGTTTATCCTTGCCTCAACTATATCCCACCAATTATTAATGTGACCACTAATCTTCAAAGCTAAATACCATTCCATCAACTTGCTATATAATAACCTTCCTCTTGTTTATCACCACAATAGAATATCTCACTTCCAATTACACTGCTATTTGTTGAGCCCATTTTCTTATATACGGTCATCTAACTTGCTACTACCTAACCTCTTAACATGGGTGCCTATATACATTGTTACATCTTAATTAAATCTAAGGTCTTCTTCCCTTTCACTTTCACACTGTTTACGTCTATTGAAAACTTCCTCTTTTGCTGCTGTGGCTGCCAAGTCATATCTATAATTCCACCATGAATTGCTAGTAATTCTTGGTGCAACTTAGTTACTAAGGTTACGAGTTCAAATCCTGAAAACAGTAAAATTGTGTACATTTATCTCTTTCGTATCTCATTAGATGGAAGAATTGTGCGGTGTGCACTGGACTATATTTTTATGTGATTTTCAAAATTATTAGTATGCATAAACTATTTTTTTGTGCGCCCAAGTGTGCCATCCAACCAATAGGGCATAAATTAATCCATTTCAAGCAGTACAGATAAGAAAAGTAGTTTTGTCTTTATCAAGAACAATTTTCGTACAAATTCAAGAGTAGAACACTCTGCTGTTCTTTTCTTATATTTTTTCGATTTTACTAGTTTAGTCATTCAAAAAATGAAAAATTCAAAATGGTTCTAAATTTTTTAAATGTGAATCAAATTAGTCCATATTAAGCGTTGTAAAATATGCTAAAAAAACTAATTTGACCTGTATTTAAAATTTTTGGAGCCCATATTTAGTTTTTCAATTTTTTTAAAAACTAACCAGATAAAGTTGAAAAACATAAAGAACTGAAATAAATATTAGAGAAGTCATATTGATGCTCTTTTTCAAGCTTCCACCAGTATTGGCCATTGTTCTAATGAAACATGTTGCCTAACCTTCATATATTTGCTAGAAAGATTTACAATAAAAGAGATCACACACAAATTCACAAATAATTGTCATCTACCATACTCGTTTCATGGAACAATTGACTATAATTCCAATTGTAGAATTAGAGGAGAAAAAGTTAGAAAGATCTAAAAACAATGGATTAAACAAGAATAAAAATATGTCCACTATTTGAAGATGTGAGCAAGAGCCTAGTCACATTGACGTTCCCAAAAGCCTAATCAACCAAAGCCAACACCTCCAAGTTGAGCGACAATTTCTCCTCTTCAATCTTGTACTACTTTTTGTCTATTTTTACAACAAAACACCCCACCTAGCTTCAAAACCTTAATTGAAGAAATTCTCTAACTAAAGAATTAGCTAGACATGATGAAACATGAGAAAAGGACAAACAAAATTGACATGGAGATGCAAACCCAAGACACTTTTTCTCAGGAATTCCTTACTTTGGTAAAACTTGCCTTAGGGTGCCTATCCCTTGAATCCTAGTTTTTCAGAATTGCCATAATGATTCAATTGTAGCGATTTTATGGAGAATTAGGAAGACCATAACTTTCATGCGCCTAGGCATGAGTCTGGTAGGAAGTGCAATTTTCAGTCCAAATTTCTACTTATTTTTTTAATTAAATTATTTAAAAATATATAATATCTTATTTTCTCTCATATTCGAGGAGCCTAATTCCCTCTAAATACTTGCTACTTTGGATGCTCCATAAGTCCTTGAATGCTGCTCTATTATCATAATATTTCCAACTTTGGTTGTGTAGCAAATGGATACACACCAATCAGTGCCTTTGTAAAAGAAAAGTAGTAATTGTTTTAAAACAAAGGAATGATAGGTATTAGTGGACAGAACACATCTAGAAGAGGGTTGGATAGTGTAGCGGAACTCAAGTTCTGCTTTTTGGGTTTTTGCACACTTGCTGGCTGAAAAATGTCCAGTTAATCGATTAAACATGTTTAACATCTCCCTTGCAAGGCAGGTTACAAGAAATCAAGCAATGATATAACAAATATTTTTACATAGAATTAAACTAGTTATAGCACAGAACCAATATACAAATTATCATGTTATATCATGCAATATTACAACTTGAAATGTAAAAGAGAAAGGGATAGAAAAGATTACGCAAGAATTTTATCCTGGTTCGTTTTGCGGTCCACTGCAAACTACATCCAGGCCTCCCCTTATAATCTTGGGAGATTTTCTTCTTCACTATAGAACACAATGTATAGTTACATATACGCTTCCAATTACAACACTCGAACGTTCATTTCTAGAACCGAAAGAACTTCGTCACCTTGGTTTGACCTTTCCTAAAATCGCCTCCCAAAAAAACATTTCTTACCACGATTCGGCCTCAGCCAAGGTATTACTCTTTATCCCAAGACCTCCAAATCTTTGTGAAGAACACCTTACCTAACCGCAGCTAGGATTTTCCTAATCCTTGAATTACAATGCTTTGAGTTATGAATGAGTACATAATACTCGAATTTTACAGTAAAGATCAAAGACTAAAACCTAAGCAAGACTTCCTAGTCTAATATGAATGTACATGCATGGGGTTTCTGAATTTATGCATCATTAAAAACTATCTTTTTTTATACAAGAAACACAAGAATGATGCAAGAAAGATTTTCAAAGAACGTGTAATATGAATATGAAACTTAAATCCTTAGCATAATCTAATTTTTCTCCTAATGCAACATGTAGTATGGATTCTTATGCCACATATGCTAAGATTTCAGTTTAAATAGAAAGCTGTTTATAGTACTATTTTCAGTTTTTCAATTTTCTGTTGAAACAATGATTCTGTTAATCGATTAACAGTATTCATAATCAATTAAACAGTGCCTGTTAATAGATTAACATAATTCATAATCCATTAAACAGTGTAAAATCAACTTGTTAATGCATGGTGAACTACCTATATGATATATGTTCATGCAATACATTCTTTCCAAATATAATACATTTAATGTACAAAATCAATGTATTTAAATGCATGAACCTAATTATCATATATTTCTAGATGATGACTCAATTTAGTGGATTAATTACTTTATTAAGCCTTGTGAGACTCACACCTAGGTTTATCTAACTTAGACTCAATATCTATGATAAACATCTTAGACTTTTAAAAAGATAATAAAGAATTATAACCTAAGTCTATTAGTCACAACTTGAGTTCTTGAGTTCTGGGCATGTTGTTTGTTGAATGATCTTCAAGTTTGTCTTCGTGTTTGTCTTCATCAAAACATATATCAATCTCCAATGGTGCACTTTACTCTCCGTAAACACTAAATACCTAGATTAATTTTAACAAAAGTGGCTTCAAAACTTACAATAAAATAAGAAATAAGGAAATATAAAATGGAAAATATTATATTTCAGACCATCATTAACCTTACGTTTTGACTCAACCTTATTTACGGATTTCTTCACTTATAATGTCTTTAACTTATCTATAATTAATGAATGTAAGATTTAACAAAAGTCCAACTCAGCTCAATCACATGCAACATAAATTAGTCAGGTATACTCAAACAATGAAAAATCCGAAGAGAACCACTTGACAGAGTTTTAAGATGTACAAATATAAATTATAATGTTATAGTGGATTTGGCAGATAAGAAGGTGAAGAGGCATTTAATGAACAAGGGTTGCAAGTCCGATGAGTTTCCAAAATCATGTTGAGAAAGACTTGGATTAGACAGCCTCCTTGAAAATAGGAAAACAAAATGCTCTTTTTCCCAACGCCAGCTCATGGTTTTTCCTCTTTGTCCTGTAATTTGCGTTTGTCTGTAGAGCAAAACATGTGGAGGATGATCTTCTTTGGGTCTAACAAAATATCTACTTAATTGTCTTTCATGTACATTCATAAATGGAAAGACACTTCTCTCAAAATATATCACTTTATCAGTCATCAGTATTTCAAAAATATTTAATAATTATATTTTTAATTTAAATGAATTTTTTAACCAATCATACTTTATAATATATAGTAACACATTTTATGAGATAAAAGATACAATTCCCTAACAAATGTTCTTCCTCGTGTCAATTCTATCTCAATATCAATGAGTGAAGGAACAATTAATAAATTACTAGAGAGAATAATACATTGTAAAATTAAGAAAAATATGGAGAGATTAATTTTACTCCAATTATTACACATATGTATTGAAAACAATTATTAATAAAAATAGTACTACATTCAAAAATGAAGAAAAAATTGCAAGAAAAAATAAGAGTAGTTATTAAATTAGATGTAGAAAAATATTTTATTAAATAAAGATAGATTTAAGAAAATGCTTATAATTTATCTTGGTTTTAAAAACATAGATATTGAATAAGATGAAAAAGTAAAAAAATAAATAAATATATATTTCCTACTTTATATGGGTCCCGTGCTCAGGCTGAGTTTACATTATTCTTTAACTAGTTAATATAATATTTGGCATTACTTTATCTGGCTCCCTAATCATGCTGTCATAGTTGTACTTCTCTATTTTTTGGTACATGTTGTACTCTTCCTCTAAGCCACCTCTCCATAATTTCACCCTCTTTCTTTAGGACTGCGAAATGCTACTTGGTTCGTAGTTATGCGAACTGCATATCCTTCAAAGAATAATGGGTTAACGGCTTAAACAGACACATGGTCCGTATAGAATAGCCATTTGGTTCAGTTGTAATTGCAAGTGGATTAGACTATTTAGAAGTTGGGTTTTTTTAAAGTAATTTCTAAGTGTATTTTAAAAAGAAATTGGACCACTCAAAAACTGCCTTATAAGTGAGAAAGGGAAGATTTCACCTTTTGATTGTAGAGAAAGAAAGAGAAGAGAGAATAAAAAAAATAATGTGGGACTAACTATAAGTACCTCTAATTAGGGGAGAAAGTGAAGAGAAAATGTTAATTTTATTTGAAATGTCAAAAATACCCTCAAACTTTTTTACTTGTTCATTTTAAAAAATTATATATAGTAAATGCATTATCCATATTTATTTGTATTAATTTTTATTTAATCGTAAATGATGATTAAAAATGAAAGGGGAAAAATATAATGACAGTACAAAAGACTCTTACATTATTAGTATATACATCTTTTCTCTTGTTTTAAATATTAGTAATATACATAAATATTTTTTAAATATAAAAATATTAATTAAAATATATAATCTAAAATTATAACATTTATTTTTAATAAATAATAAAATAACAATTTTCTTTCTCTATATTCACTTTAGGGACATTTTTGTCATTTAAACTATAACATCATCTATTTAAACCATAACATCATTTATCTTTACTCATTTTCTATCCAAGCAAACAAAAGAACAAGAGAAGAAAATATTTCATTCTATTTATTTTCTCTCCTTAGTCTCTTATACCAAACATCACAAAAAGCTACTCTAATTCTCTTCTTTCTCTTCCTCACCTATTTATTTCTCACATATTTCTCTCTTCTTATTTTCTCTCATCAACCAAATAAAACATAAAGGTTCAAATTTTTATTAAGAGAAATAAATATATGCATTAACAGTGTAAGAGTTTTATATACTTATAGTCTATCATACACAATTCATTTATAATCATCATTGACTCTTCAAATAAAGTACAATATATAAATATTAGACTCTTTTATTAAATTTTAAATTAATTAATATAGAAATTAAAAAGTTCTATTTCCCATAGAAATTGTATTACTTCAAAGTGATAAAAATCTCTCTTTTATCATATTCTATAAGTGGCTTAATTTTGCTAGTTGATCAATACGACTTTCAAGTGTATTTAAAAAGCAATTTGGCTATTCAGAAGTTATATTGGCTAAACACATTATCCAAGTTAATTTTTAAAAAAGTTAGGCTATTTAGAATTCATATTGACTTAACCCAACCTATATATGAGGTGTTTTTATAAAAAAGTTGGATCATCAAAAGTGGTGATTTTTTTAAAAAAATTGGGCCACCTAGTAATTTTTTTAATAACAAACACATGTTATATAAATGTATTATTATAGATTAATACGAATAAAATTTTAATAGTATATATATAATTGATAAATAGTAATAATGATATATTTAATTTTAGTGATTTGATGTGAATAAGATGTAAGATGAAAATATCAATTTTT
This sequence comes from Lupinus angustifolius, assembly GCF_001865875.1. Lineage (NCBI taxonomy): Eukaryota > Viridiplantae > Streptophyta > Magnoliopsida > Fabales > Fabaceae > Lupinus > Lupinus angustifolius. The sequence continues at coordinate 8,005,134 of NC_032024.1, forward strand.
GTTAATGATAAGATATGATAGGAAAATTATACAGTTTAACTACTAATTTCATTTATATGGTGACAATTGATAATAAATAGTATTAGAGTTTTGAGTCTCAACTCACATTTTTAATTCAATAAATTTAATATATTAAATTATATAGACTAAAATTTAAAATAATAGGGTGATGTACAATTATAATCATAGTAAGTATAAATATATTACTATATATCAGTGTTTTATTAATCTTGATCTAAAGTTTAAAGGGTGCAACAATATTTAATTATAATTTATAATTAAAACTAATTGTGTAATATAATATATAAAGAAAAATATATATTTGTTTTGAAGTATCCCAATAACATATTAATTCTAAATAACGTTACTTAACATCTAGATATGTTAAAGAAAAATGTACATTCATTTAAAGTGTTGTTGGTTCTTTTAATGACTTATATTCATCACTCATTAGATGTAAAAGATCATGTTATTTTCTTTTCAATATAAATTATTACGTTGTTTGTAAGAAACCATCTTCCATCTTACTATGTAATCTTGTTTTGATTGTCTTCATTAGGGCTAGAAACGAGCCGAACCGAGTCGAATCAGAGCTCAGCTCGGTAAGGATTGGCTCGGCTCGAAACTCGACTCGAGTTCAATACAAGTTATTTTTTAGCTCGAGATCGGCTAGGTTAAAGTTCGTGAACTGTTTGCTTCAGTTTGGATGGTTTATTTGGACACTCAAATAATTAATAAAATTTTGAAAATATACTGCAATTTTATATATATATATATATATAAATATAAATATAATCTTGTTTATATATATAATAACGATAAATATAAAAAATAATGTATGAGTCATAATTAACTTATATATATATATATATATATCGAGGTAGTTTATGAACCAAACAAGTCGAATTATATTCAACTCAAGTTCGACTCGTTTATTTAATGAGCTAAATTTCCAACTCAAGTTCAGCTCATTTGGTTCATGAACCAAGTTTATCGAACTAAATAACGATCGAGTTTCGAATGATTACCGAGTTGGTTCGGTTTATTGCCAACCCTAGTCTTCATTGTTGAAAATGATCTTTTTGTAGTAGTTGTAGAAATTAGAGTTGTAACGTCCCGAAAATTACTCCAAAAATATTGCTCAAAAGTGAATATATTTTATTTTTAAATAATGTAATATAAAATTTGTTTTCTTATATTCGTTTCCTTTTCAGGATATCACTTTAAGTAACATAAATTATGGAAAATAAAAAACCGTTACCTAATGGTAACAAAAAAATAACTCAACATATCTTTGAATAATTTTTCTTTGAAAGAGCGCAAAACATTAGTACAAAATAAAAGACGGAATGAAATCTTCACCTAAATTGAAACCATATATAATAGGATGAGTCATTCAGTACATCAAAAGTACCATACATAGATACCCTACTCAAAAAGCAAAACAAAAATGGAAATGGCTTCTAGCGGCAAACTCTAGTGTCTGCGGGTGCGCTAGAACACTCGCTCAGATCCTCCTCCATCTTAGAATTAGAGGAGATGTCTACCACCTCGATGGAATCCTCTATGCAGATCAACTCCACACAATCCTCCTCTTCAGCTTCTGGTTACTCCTCGGCCTCCATTTCCTCCTCCGGGTCATAAGATGAATTCTGCGACCTAGTCCCCGCTCTTACATCTGCCTGGGGTTCAGGCATGGTCCGCCGAGCGGCTCTTCGCCATGGTGGGGAACTGATCACATTGTCCTAACTCCATAGCCTCATAGATGGCCCTGCAACAGCTGGTCCGTGAGGAGTCATAGACTGAGTAGACGACACGACATGTGTCGACCTCTGATCAAGCAAAGTAAAGGAAGCCTCCAAGTCCGCATGATGGGATGGGAAGCACATCGTGGAGCCATCACAAACCATCTCCAGCTCTAAGGCACAGGGTCCCGTGTAGGTGTATCGATCTCCATTAATCTTCCATGTCCTCTCCTAGGACATCGAGAATCGGTAGCTCCGAATCCTCGTTGAACGATCCATCTGAACAAAAATGCGAACCGAAGAAAAATAGAACAAAAAGGGAGTAAGACATCTAATGAATATTATTCATTGACAACGTGAAATTACACAAAATATCACATCCAAACAGACACACATAATATACACAATATATTTCACATACATAAATGCAAATGATGAATGATGTCATAACTTAGACCATGAAGATTAATATCCACGAGCTCAATGTATGAATGCTATGTTTATTTCATCAATCCTTACACCAATATCCTCCTAATAAACAATCCAGAAATAACCGAGAATACAAGTCTCAAAACAAGCCGATTTGAATGCACCAAACTATTCCTCACAAGGATATATGATCGATCTGTTCTAAAAGAACTGTTCATTTCAGGACGATGTTGTATCAAACACTTTCTGGGCATCTCTCTCATCGATCCTGATTTCAAAGAGGGGTTGTCAGAGATTGTCTAGTTTGCGATGTGAGAACTGTCCGATCCAATAAAATACCTCATACAGGAATACAAGGGACTCGTCTCACCTAGACTTTTCCTCAAGACTTTCCTGATAAACCACCGCCATCACCATCCCTCTCAACATCATGGGCCTCGTTCGTCTCCCGTAAATTTCCTCCCTACTACTCCATTATCCATAATGAGTAGGCACACTAACCGAGGTTAGCCGATTAAATCTTTTAATCATTCTTTTACACGATCAGCCCAACCTAAGACATCTACCAAAAGAATGCTTCTTGTGGGACCCGATCTTACATCATCACGTAGTAGAGGAATAACATCCTTACCACTATAAACCATCGATGAATTACCCTGGATGGCCACATGGCCAAGCCTCTTACGGTTAGACGACCTTGCTGCATGGTATCATGTAATCCTTTTTGGGCATTGCCCTAATCACGACATCACCGTCAGAAACCTTACCCTAAATAGGTGCAAAAACAAAACTACTTGTATAAGTTTGTCAATTTGGGCATCAGACTCAATCATCTGAGCCATGGTCTTTCCCAAGTGTTATATACACTTCACACCCAAGCTAGGGCTATTGCCTAAGCAATCAATCAATCCAAAACAATCAAAATTACTGGTTGCCTCTCAAGCGACAAACCAAAACAGACTCAATTCTCGGCCTGGTTCTCGCTCAAGCGAGGGACTATCGCTCAAGCGACAAATCCACCAAAAAATGGCCGAAATCCCTGTCTAGTTCTCGCCCGGGCGAGGTACTATCACCCGGGTGCCAAAAACCGCCCAGAACAGGCCAAGCATGCTGCCTGGCCCTCGCCCAGGAGAAAATCACTCGCTCAAGCGAGAGTGGCTCGCCTAGGCGAGGGTGGTTCAGTGGCTAGAACCACTCCCTCGCCCTTTTGGGCCACCGGGTCGAATATCTCTGTTGTTTTGGATCCCTACGCGTTTTAGTTTTTTTAGTGGTGTTACTTCGTGGTTAACTACCATATTACTTGATATTTGAAATCTCTAATAGACATACAACTTAAGAAATTATCCGTACTTAATCCAGGCACGCAACTATTTGATTAAGTATGAGTTCTTTAATACACAAATATAACTCCAAACTATTGAGATTGTTTAGGAGATCCAGGTGTCATATTCAGACACTACTATGTCACGATGTATTCTCCCTCACCTTAGATTATCACGTGCTTGATTTCCTTTAAGTGTGAGTGGGTTGGTTGTCCGACTTAGGAAGCTTCGTAAGTAAACATAAAATAAATTAGTGATTTGCGAATTAAATTTTTACATGATAACCCTAAGGTAAAGACCTAGTTTAATCTATTTATGAACTCAATAACTTTCATCCATTCAGTCCAAGATTCATATTTTTTGAACCATCCTTTATCCTCGAAAGTATTGTTCCCGATTTCCAATGTTTTCAAGGTAAGTTTTTAATAAATTTTACATTTTTATCACCACATAGATTTATATTTTCATGGAGAGTTTTTAAGCCATACTCACCACTTTAAGGTAAGTTTCTTAATCAAAGTCCACACTTTTTAAATCACGATCTCCTAAGTTGATCTTACCACTTTAAATCACGTCATCTTAAGTAGATTCCATATTTTGTACAATAGTTTCCCATGGTCATTTCAACATATTCTTGATAGTGTTGATCTCATACTTAAAACAACTTTTTAAATCAATGCTTCTTAAGTTAAAATTAACACTTTAAAGTAAGCTTATCTTAACAACATCCATACTATAACTAATCTACCATCCAAGACTTCATAACACTTTAAGTTCATAAAGTCAAGACTTTTATAAGTCATCTTTTATCCCAAATTATTATTTGAACTTGGAAGTCAAAAAATATCATTTACTAATCAAACCTTTAACTCATAATACATTAAAACAACACTTTCTCACAAAAACTCATCCATAAGCATTTTGGATTTCCAAGATAGAAACTAAACTTTTCCTAAACACATATAGACCATGATTTTTAGACCTAATGTGAAGGAAAATTTTGATTTTTCAACTTATCATTAAACACATTAGATGTTCCTTTGATGTCAAAGTCATCACCTTTAAAATACATTCATACACCAACATTAAAAATATACTATTCTAAACTTGTACAAGACCATGGCTTTTCAATCAAAAAACAAGTGGAAAAATCCAAACTTTACATGGTTAGAAAAATCCTTAAAGGTTCCTTTGATATACAAACCATCACCTTTAACCACATTCAAATACCAACATTATATTTCTAGCATTAAATCCAAAAAAAAAAAAAAAAAACTATTCTATACTTGTTCAAGGCTATGGTTTTTCAAGCCAAAAACAAGTGAAAAAATTCAAACTTCACATGGTTCAAAACTCCTCAAAGGTTCTTTGATTTCATAATCATCTCCTTTCACTAAAATCAACAAAATGCATATTTTTAAACACTAAAAATAGCCTCATTAACAACAAAAAGTTCATGGTTTCAAAAACAACTTTCTAAGTTCAACAAAACAAATATTTAGAGTTTTGAACATAAAAAGTATTAGGAAAAATTTCAACGGTTGAAAATGTTCATAACATACATATAAACATCATACTAAAATGGTTAGATCTTAAGAGATGAAACAATAAAAAATGAAGAACTACCTTGAAGTTCTTAGAAATTCAAAAGTGAAGAAGAGAGAAAATGCAAAGGGTTTTTCTCCAAGCTAAGAGTTGGCTAATTAAGGACAAGAAATCAGATTTGGGGAGGGTAAAGACCAAAGGTTTTTCCAACAAGTTGATTGTGTAAGAGGTAGATGAGTGATTTAAGAGATTTTGTGTAAGAGATGTGTACTTTTGCTTGTTTGCTAAGCAAGCTTCACTCATGAAAGTGATGTGACCTCTTCGGAAAAACATTCGTGATTAAACCATGCCCGAGCATTGTCGGCTAATACTCGGTCGGATATTAAAAATCTCCCAAATTCAGTTTACGGTGAGAACTTCGAAACATAGAATTCGGAGTGAAAAATATTTAGAAATGCGTTCTGAATGAAATCAAAATAGGAATTCACTAAACAAGGCTAACACTTAACTACGGTTTAGCCTAAATCAATACATATTAATTTCTAATATTAATCGTTGGTAAAATAAATAATTAATAAAACTTACACAAAAAATTCTCAGTATTACAAGAATAGTTAAGATAAGATAAATGAACCAGTCAGACAAGTATTATGCAATCACTATCCCCGTTTTGGTAAAAACTACACTTAATTCAAAGATGTTCTTCAAATGAAATCACCAACATCAAAAATAAAATCTTGAAGTTGCTATCTCGAACTAATCTTCTCTTGCTCATTAAAATCCATAAGATAAAATTTATAAAGAAAAATAAATATATTATCAATATTAAATATTTTATATACATATTTAGGATTCAAAGTACCGTTGAGAGGGTAAAGTAAATATTTTAATAAAGAGAAAAAATGTATGCACTAATGATGTAAGAATTTTATACGCTATGAGTTTATTATCCATCATATATTTTTAATCATCATTGACTCTTTATAAAAAGTAATATAAATAAATGGTGAATGTCTATGTATAAATCTTTACACTGACAATACATAAATATTACATTATTTAATCTTAATCTTTAATCAGTTATTTAATATAAATATTTTAAATAAAAATTGAAAAATTCAGGGGAGCAGCTGTCCCCACCTGCTCCAGGCAGAATCCGCCACTAGTTGTGAGAAGAAGACCAGGTGATCTGTCCAGTTCGATTGCTGATCGAACTTGAAAACAATTCTGATTTGCAGTCTTCACTGAATGCGAGGTTGAGTTGATTTGAGTCGAAGAAATTCCGGTCTGACTGTGTTAAACCCGATAAAATTGGAATAACACAGGAAGTGAACGAGACAATTCACTTAAAATTAAAAAAATGGAACACTACTATAATGTTTTGTTTTACTCCGGTCCAACAAAATATTGAGAGATGTTACTTCAATATAATTATACATAATTGTTAATGATATAAAAATTTGCATTTATACATAATGATGTATTTATATAAAAATTAATAATTATATAGAATCACCTAGTTCGACATGATAGTTTAACTGTTTAAACCGATTTATTACATAGAAGAGATGATCTACCATCACATATGGCATTATTGGACAAGATTGTTCCCCTAACCGAGGAAGATGTGCCAGAGTATCAGGCCATGATCGAGGGAATTGTACTAGAATTCCAGGCCAGGACCAAGCAAGCTGATCGAGGCACCGAAAAATCTGACCTAGCCAAAAACATAACCTTATACGTCGGCGCAGGAAAATATGGCCGAGCCAACTACACAACCTTATGCACCAGAAATCTAGAATAGATTGCTTCAACATAAAATCACTAGAGGCCACACACAAAAATGACATCCAAGGTCCATATAATCAGAAACATAAAAGACACTCTTACACTAGAAAAATCTAGCACCAAGGAATCTGACCCAATCATCTTGGGTGATAGCAGTCTGCATTTTTTGGATCACAAGTCATCCAATTATTGTCACGCTTTCTCTGTTCAATCACATGTGTAAATAGAAGTAGCTTTTAGTTAGTTTATTAGGTTGTTATTTCCGTTAATACTCTCATATAAATAAGGCTAGTTGTTATTTGATCACTCAATCAATCTAATACACATAAGTTTCATTCATCTTCTTTGAATTGTCCTTCTTCCACATTCTTTCATAGAAGTGTTTTTCACTTCAGTTTGTTTTCAAGTATTAGTTGAAGTTCTTTTATGGTATCAAAGATCTTTTAAAAAGAGCTCTACTACATTCAAGATTTCTTCAATCATTTCTTCCACAATACCACAAGGAGATTTTTCAAAAGATCCTTACTATGTTCATCCATCAGAGAATCCAGGAATTGCACTGGTTTCTCCTCTTCTTGATGGTGCCAATTACCACCAATAGAGAAGATCTATGAAAGTCAACCTCATCACCAAACAAAAACTTGATTTTGTCGATGGAAGCATTCAAATGCCCTCCAAGCAAGATCCAACCTATAAAGCCTGGGAAAGAGCAAATAACATGGTTATATCCTGGATTATAAGATTAGTTTCACCTTCCATTGCTCAAAGCATTTTGTGGATTGAAAAAGCTAATGAAGCATGGGAAAAGCTTAGAGAAAGATTTTCACGAGGAAACCTTTTTAGGATTGCAGATGTTCAAGAAACCATAGCCAATTCGAAACAACGAGATATTAGTATATCCAAATTCTTCACAAAGATGAAGATACTTTAGGATGAATTGGAAATCTTCATGCCTCTTCCCAATTGTACTTGTGAAAGTAGGAAATTCAAAATAGGAGACAAAATGATCAGGTTCTTAAAGGGGTTGAATGACACATATTCAGGTATGAGGTCCCAAATTATGTTAATGGAACCTGTTCCAAATATCAATAAGGTATTTTCTCTTATAACTCAACAAGAAGACCAATTATCTGAATCAGAAGTCAAGACTCTTAATATAGGCACCAATTGGAAAATAGATGGATCATATGGCAGAAATACAACTCAAGGCAGATGAATTATCAGAAACAATTTAACCTCATATGGGAGAGGATCTTGGAATAAACCTTCAAATTCAGTCAAATAGTGAACTGACTGTAAGAAGCCAGGGCACACTATTGAAGTTTGCTATAGGCTGCATGGGTTTCCACCCAATTTCCAACTCACCAAGGGAGAACCGATCAACTCTGTTGTTTCTACACATGAGCATGATCCCATTACAGAACAACACAAAGAAGATGGCACCATCTTTGGATTAACCAAAACTCAATATCAAGGAATTGTCAACATGCTTCAACAACAAAACAAACAAAATGATGAGCCTTGTACCAATGCAGATATGACTAGAACTCTTTCTGCTACATCTTTGCCTAATGATCAACAAGATGAAGGTATGCCTGAACCTCAATGGATATTAGACATTGGTTCTACTGATCACATTGCATCTAAAAGTTTCTATTTTTCTGCATATCAGAAAATCAGACCTATAAGGGTCAGATTGCCAAATGGTCATGAGGTCATAACCACTGTTTCAGGCACTATCCTTATTTCTCATGATCTAACCATCTATAATGTTCTATATGTCCCCCCAATTTCCTATAATTTACTATCTATACCAAAGTTAACATCTCACTCCTCCTGTATTCTCCCTTTTGATGCCTTTTGCTTCAAGATGCAAGAGAAGGATTCCTTGAAGATGATTAGTATAGCTAGGATTTCAAAAGGGTTGTATGTATTGAAGGGATCTAGGCTTGATTGCAATGTACAATTTTCTATGACCAATTCAACTATTACTTCTAAGTCTAACATTTGACATTTTAGATTAGCTCATCCCTCACAATCTTGTATGGATGTTATTAGATCTAATTTTCCATTTGTTACTTCAAATAAAAATCAGCCATCACCCATCACTTAGCAGCCATGAAAGTCGTAAGATACATCAAAAGAGCATCATCATTAGGACTCTTTTATCCTAGTTCCTCTTCCTTATAACTTAAGGCTTATAGTGACAGTGATTGGGCATCATGCCCTGATACTACAAGATCCACCACTTCCTTTTGCATCCACCTAGGTAAGTCTTTGATTTCCTGGAAATCAATGAAAGAGAGAACCGTTTCAAGGAGCTCATGTGAAGCAAAATATAGAGCTATGACTCTCACCTCTTGTGAAATTTCTTGAATCGACTTAATTTTATATGATTTACAACATTTAAATTTTACTCCTACAATTCTTTATTGTGATAATTTGTTTGCTATTCATATTGCCACTAACCCTGTTTTTCATGAGAGAACTAAACATATTGAGTTAGATTGTCACACTATAAGAGAGAAATGCAACATATGATTAATCAAACTTTTGCCTATCAAGTCTCACCTACAACTACCAGATGCACTAACCATGTCATTGGGTCCAAAAGAATATTCAACCATCCATCTCAAGTTGGGCCTCTTCAACATATGCTCCCCAGTTTCTAGGGGGTGTTAGATAGAAGACATGATCTACCATCACATATAACATTATTGGACAAGATTATTCCCCTATCCGAGGAAGATGTGCTAGAGTATCAGGCCATGATTGAGGGAATTGTACTAGAATTCCAGGCCAGGACCAAGCAAGCTGACCGAGGCACCGAAAAATCTGACCTAGCCAAAAACATAACCTTATACACCAGTGCAGGAAAATCTGACCGAGCCAACTACACAACCTTATGCACCAGAAATCTAGACGAGGTTGCTTCAATAGAAACTCACCAGAGGCCACACACCAAAAGGCCATCCAAGGCCCATATAATTAGAAACATAAAAGACACTCTTACACTAGAAAAATCTAGCACCAAGGAATCTGATCCAATCATCTTGGGTGATAGCAGTCTGTATTTCTTGGATCACAAGTCATCCAATTATTGTCACGCTTTCTCTATTCAATCACATGTGTAAATAGAAGTAGCTTTTAGTTAGCTTGTTAGGTTGTTATTTCCGCTAATACTCTCATATAAATAAGGCTAGTTGTTATTTGATCAGTCAATCAATCTATTACACATAAATCAATCTAATACACATAAGTTTCATTCATCTTCTTTGAATTCTACTTCTTCCACATTCTTTCATAGAAGTATTATTCACTTCAGTTTGTTTTCAAGTATTAGTTGAAGTTTTGTTATGGTTAAAGCTAATACATGACCTCTTTCAGTTTAATGTTCGAATCAATTTTATAACATTGGTATATATGATATTCTTTCCCCATAATATTTAATAAATTATGTATTATAAACGAAAAAATTAATGGACATGCAACTACCTTCGTTTTATTATTTTAGAATGAATGCATTAACAATATATGAATCTTATACATTTTCTTGCATTATTTATTATTCATGTTTAATAGTTATTGACTATTCAGAAAAATAATACAACTGGAAAATGAATAATATATTGACTCTATATAAATTTTACACTGACAATCTATAATATTATTCTCTTATTTTGAACTGGCTATAGACCCATTTACTATAAAATTGGATAACCAACACTTACCAATCTTAATATAGATGGGATCTATGCAAACTAACATGATGGACACTATAGAGAGTAATGTTGCGGCTTTTTGGTCCTTCCATGTCGTGCATACTAATGTTATGTGCAAATTGTGTGGTATTGAGATTGAAACAATAAATCATCTATTTATTTTTTGTCCTTTTGCCGTTAATGTTTAGAAGGACTTCTATAATTGGATTGGGGTGTAATTTGATGTGCCAGGAGATTGTTGTGATTTCTTTAAGATGTATATCCAGCAATGCATAAATAAAAAAAGGTTAGATCTTTGGTATATGCTTTAGTTTGCTACGATTTGATCATTATGGTTGATGAGGAATGATGATATGTTCAATGAGAAGGAGTGCAGCTATATGACTATAATGGATCTTATTCAAGTGAGATCTTGGTTCTGGTTTAGTTCGACAATTAGGAAATTAGATTGTGTTTTTGCTAATTGATATGTCAACCCTTGACTTTTTATAATTCAATCTTCTTAACTGTCCGATTTGTTGTATTGGGCTAACACCTCTTATGCTGTCTTAATATATGGTTTGGTTTTGCAGTGCAAAAAAATATGGTAGAACACGCCTTTTTTTTTATCTCTCTGTAGATGTACTTCTTAATTGAGAGTGTTCACTTTAAAAAGAATTACATTTGAGTATGATGAGCTATTATTTTGTGAGTAATTGTATTCTAGAATTATTTTTAAATTTGTGTCTACCAAATCTGTCCTATCATGGAAGAGATTTGTATTTGAAACTTCAAAGTTAGAGCACCAATTTTGTAGAATCAAAGTTAGAGCACCAATTTTGTAGAATCACGGGTACCCACTAACTAATAAATATTAGATGTCTCAAGAAAATCACGTCTTCATATTTTTAGCTAATCAAATTCCAATAAATAATATAAAAATATTAGTTTATGTTTTTATAATTTTTATTAATAAAGTATTATTTTTTAATTAGACGGAAACATCAAATAAAATCGATAGGTGATCTCTATTACTCATCAACCCATAGAAATTCATTCCATATAAGAACATTAAGTCCCAACATTGAACTCGAAATTCAGTAAGTTTAATTAATCAAACGGATAACTTCTTTTAGTAACCATTTTTGAGAATTTCCAGACAACTGTTTTTTATTATGTAAAGTATGGGTCAAGATCCTCTCATTACACTTTTATACTTCAGTTCAAAAGGGAAAACAAGAATTTGCCCTCTACATTACTACTATAGACGATTTTTACTCCGTAGTGTATATCTATGTATAAAAACAAAATTATCCGAGAAGTTGTCCAAAATTGTAGTGAAAATAACATCAAACCTATCCATACCATACCCCTCATGTGAAGGTTCAAGGTTTTCTGTGTAGCTTCACCAGCTTCTTTATTGCCACTTATATTATACTACAACCAAACACAGTTCAGATTGTTAATAAATGCAACAAATATAAAACCGTCATGCCAATCAGTGTTGTTAGCTTGTTAATTTATATTACTACTAACAGCACAGAATGTTAATATATATATTGTATAAAATAGAATATAAGTCCACGTGCTTAAGTGATTTAAAGGAAACATGTAAGAAGCTACATGAAGCATTTCTTGGTTCTTCATCAAAGTAGGAATCAAAAGTGAGACATGGGTTTTGCGAAGGTTCCGGCGACCCTTATGCTGATTTGCAATGCTTTAATTATGTTTTCTTCTTCCAATGCATTAACTTCTGCCAGCTAACTATCCCAATACAAAGACCAATTAATCTCACATTATGGAAATTCACTAACATACATCAATATTTTAGTATTAAATTTGATTTATTCTCTTCCCTTATTTAAGATTTCTATAATGTATAATTCTAATTTACACAATAAACCAATATATGTTGATTCAAGTGGAAGAGGCTTACCAACATGGTCATGACTAGTGATACAAGGACCCGTTAGATCTTCAGGTTAATCAAAAGATCAAAGATTTAATTATTGAGAGCGACACTTATTGGGAGGGATAACCATACATTTCGAAAGTGATTAATTATTTACTCAAATGATAAGATAATACCTTTTGATAGTATAAAAATGTGGAAGAGGCTTGTGTCTATACTAGATTTGACCACTAGAATCATTAGTTTATAAAAGACATATTTAAGATAGGTCTTCACCTATACGTCTAACATTAACCATGATTTTAGTCTTTGATGTATCTCATGATCAAGAAGATAGACATAAAATAAGGTTTCGACTCTTTTCACAATTGTAATTGAGGTGACAATATTATGATTTTTAAAGTCCACCTACAATGACTATAATTATAATTACATGTCACCTTTTCCTCCATTATCTGAAAGTCTTCACAACTTGCCATGGTAATTTAAAACCTTCCCCATAACAAAATTTCCTCTCCATGAGTACATGGATTATTGCCATATAAAAATAGCAATTGAGTTAGAAACTTAGAATATTTGACATCTACAAATAGGCTTCCCTAACTAGTTGTCATTCTCATTGTTGACTTCCCTGAACCCCTTAATTGCTCTTGCATTTAATTTTCCTCTATCCCTATAATAATGGCACTGGCCAAAGACAGAACCCTACATGATTCAAGCATGGGAAGCAAGGTTCAAACTTGTGTTTTCAATGACACTGCTATGGAGATTACTTCATTGTCACTTCATGGGGTCAATAAGCACAACCACAAGTTTGTGCTTGAAGAGGAAGATGGCTCAAAAAACACTAATGGGCTTAGCAATGATTCAGCTATAACTCATTCTCCTCCACTTTGTGGAAGTGGCATTGGTTATGTTTATAAGGGCACAAACACAAACTATCAGATTCAAGAAGCAGAATCTGTAATAAATTTCAAAGACAACAATCTCATGCAACCCAATGAATCTTTGCTTAGCTTTCAGCAAAGCAGGCTTATCCATAACAACAGTTACCTCAAAGATAACATTGAGAATGAGTACTACTGTGGTTGGGAGAATAATTTGCATAATCAGATTAGTCCTAGAAACACTGAAGACTTGCGCCTGGTGCAAGATTTCAATTGCTTTCAAACTGCTACTAGTGGCTATAGTTCCATAATCAATAGTGCAAAAGAGAATCAACATGGTGAAAGTTCATTTGGTTGGCTCTATCCTGAACCAACTACCCTTGCTGAGAGTCTCCAAGAGCCAGGAGCACAAGAACAAGTCATGAAAAAACGCCCTTCAATGGTATTGTTTTCTCATCTAATAATCTAATATGTAACATTGATATTTCAAAATAGTTGTCGTACTTGTATCTGATATGATGATACTTCGATATTTTTTGGATACTTTTCGTCTACACATTTTTCGATTATTTTATGAATTGTACTTTGTGTTTATAGGGAGAGAACATGAAAGCTGCCAAGAAACAATGCCCAACTGAGAGTAAAACTCCAAAACCTAAGTCAAGTCCATCCAATGACCCTCAAAGTGTGGCTGCCAAGGTTTGCTTTAAGCTTAAGTTAATTTATATTTACGTTAAATATATATAAAGTTTTGATTGCAATGTAAGTAAAATAAAATATGAGATTGAATGTTGATAGAATGTTTGTTTCAGAATAGAAGAGAGAGGATAAGCGAGAGGATGAAGATCTTACAAGATCTAGTGCCTAATGGCTCCAAGGTTGGAATTTTTCTTTTTGGTAATATCTATAAAATTATCATGATTCATGACTAATTAGAATGATTTTTTTAACTTTCTGATAAATAATTTTGTAGGTTGATTTGGTTACCATGCTGGAGAAAGCAATTAGTTATGTGAAGTTTCTTCAATTGCAAGTGAAGGTGAGACTTAAAACACTTATTTTCTTCTTATTTTTCTATTGATATATAGTTTTGTAATCTAAAATTCTTAATAGTTTTAATTTTTTGTCTTATTTTTCATGGTGCAGGTGTTGGCAACTGATGAATTTTGGCCTGTTCAAGGTGGAAAAGCTCCTGATATTTCTCAAGTAAAAGAAGCCATTGATGCTATTCTTTCATCCCAAAGAGAAGGAAGTTCAACTTCAAAGTAGATGAATTGAAGAATATGGATCAAATAAATAATGTCATAATAATTCAAGCACAACTATGCAGAACAAGAAAAGCTTTGGCCTGAGAGTTGGTCATTCTAAAGGGCATTTTAAAATGTAGAATGCATGATATGTCCTTGACAAATATATATGTTAACTTCTAAATCAATAACTACCTTAGAAATTGAACAATTTGTGGTACTATAGTATGGTGGGGTTGCTGTACCTTGTCCCTGAATTTCATTAACAAAAATATCTACATGTCTACGTTGTACTTTTCTATGTATCAGTGGTAATGAAGTGTTTCCTGTTAGATCAAAAGTATCTCCATAACAAGAGAGAATATCTCTATATTAATGAATGTATGCTGAATCAGTTATATATTATAACATTAGAAATAGAGAAAATAATATATGAATGTAATAGTTTCTTATGTTGTCAATGTATCATTCATATTTAATCATCATCAACTTTTAAATAAAAATAGTATAATGGTGAATTTATTATATATAAATCTTTATACTAATGATACATAGATATTATACTCTTAGAAATATAGTTAAAGTGGGACTCGCGATATTAATACTTTATGTTCAACATATTATTAGCATGAAGAAAAAAACAATATATGCACATTGTTCTCAGTGTCAAAGGAAACATTTTGCTCGTATAGAGATCCTGTTCAATTCTTTCTCTCCATTTCTTAGCTATCTGTTTTCCTCATTTGATGATAATCAAATTATTAAACAAAACTTAATTTAATATTTCAACATATAACTAAATTATTTAATGGTTGAGATAGATCTAAACTCATCCTTCTCCTACTGTTTGGAACGACAAAAGCCATAAATTAATCATTTACTGTACATTTGACCTTTTGTCATTGACTATATATATCAAATAAATAATGTTATTTAAACAGCTAGCAAACCCTACCTATAGTTGCATACAAATAAGTACATTCTTTCAGATTAATTTTAATTAGATAAGAACCACATAATGAGGAGTATAGTGAAGAATATATAAGTTTGAATGTACTTATAAACTTAATGTTTTAATATATATTTTTTTGTTAAAGATATAATGTTTTGTCCACTTAATATAATTTATTTCGCCTCATATTGTTAACATATATTCTCATTTAATGGGTTCTCATTTAATAACAAGTAATATCAGAGTCCAAAGTTTGGATGAACTAAGTATTAGGGAGAACGATTGTTGTCGATGGATTCACATCCCTTACATTTCATCAAAAATATTGAATGGTGATACAGGAGAAAAGTGCTACATAATATTAGAAAAGGCTTCCACAAAGGGGGAGCAATAATAATCTAATATCTTAAATTTTTGAATTAAGATATTATTATTCAATTCACTTATTAGGGTTTAACTTCCAGCTATTGCTTTCTTCCAGATTTCCCAATTAATTACTATACTACATAGGATAATATATCCAGCCACACATTCACATTATTCATTATATTTCTGTGCGAGTGTGATATTGGGGTGTAGAAAAAACATTTTGGAATGAGAATGAGCTGTTACCAATGATGTAGCCAAGGTAGATGCAACAGCTAGGAGGTTATGGTAGGATACTTCTGAAGATGCTATTGCACTTAAATAAGTTAGTTGACCAATAGAATACAAATAAAAAAATTCTTATCCTAGATATCATAGCCATTAAATATAAGTTTAACAAACATCATAGCCTAAGGATGACATTATTACATCTCAAATACATTCCTTGGTCTCATATCAAATGAGAAGGGTTACATTTTGCTGCATTAACATGAAATATAAATCTTCGGATTCAATAGGTTTTAAAGAAGCATAGGGGAACATGGGGTATTCATAATATGCATTGCTCTCTAACCCTTCTCACTATCATCACATGGAATGAATGAGATTTGATACAACCTCCAGGACCACATATTGCATTAGCATCTTCTCCACAATTTCAGCTATAAAAAAGAACCTGAAAAGCTTTGCAGTGGATCTAGATTTCATCTTCACATTATTACACAGTAATTGGAGAACTTTTCTGTTTTACAATTATTTTATTGAGCTTCCCAAATTTAATTAGAGCCTAACTTAAGCATCAACTACAATTAATTATCTTTTAGTTGCATATCAATTATGTTAAGGAAATTGCAGGTAATCACAACTTTTTGCAAAAAAGTTTGAATTTAAAATAATATCACTTTTTATGGGAGTATGAATTCAAAAGGACATTACTCTTGAAAAAACATATATTTCTTATAAATATATGTTATGATCCACAAGTCATATGCAACAATAATTTCATATTCTAACATTCGTCATTACACGACAGGCTTCTAGTTATCAAGAACAAAAATTGTGGATAAAAATTTGGAAGATCAAATTAATAACCTACAAATGTTTCATCATGGATTTGGGTATAGCAAAGATGTGCAAATTCATTAATCATATTCTCTATAAATATATTCAGGTACGTTTTGCATGATGATAGTATTCATCTTTGCATTAACTTTCCAACAAATGATATTAGAACTACTTTCATGTTGAATTGTTGAGAATTTTGCGCCAACGAAGGGTATCATATGATGACAATGATAATCGTCTGTTTGCTCCGATTGATAATCATTGATTTTATGTAATATAAATCAATTTTGCAAGACATTTAAAGTTCATGAGCTCTGCTAGGGTTTGACCTCCAACTTTGTCGGAGAATCTGTATACATCATGAACAACATCGTGCCACTCGTCCCATGGAGTTTCCTCGGTGACATGAGCTCTACTTGTGAGTTGAATGTTCCTCCGGCTCCATCCAGACAAGCACTTCCAGCTCCAACAAAATCTTTTGTGCAAGACCTTAAGAATTCTTGCGATGTTGCGGTTTCTCAGCTACCCCAACCGTGTATCAAGGGGGACGATATTGTTATCAAAATACGTGAGGAGGAATACCAGACAGGTATACAAAGATGTAAAAACCATCTTCATGGTCGAATCATCCTATCCAAGGGAGACTCCCCTTTGAAATTTACAGATCTAAAAGATATACTCGCTTCTTTATGGTGCCGGTAAATGGTCCATGATATCACTAGGTAAGGGTTTCTACGAATTCAACTTTTCTTCAGTGGAAGATATGCATAGTGTTTGCGATGTAGGAACATGGAGCTTAAAACCAGGGTTCTTAAGAGTTTTTCTATGGACACCTGATTTCAACCCAAACATCCAGAAATCATCTCATGCACAATGTTGGGTCAGAATCCTCAACCTCCCTCAGGAATATTGGAGCCTCAAAATAATCTTCTCAATAGCGGGGGGTATAGGTACTCCAATCTCTTTGGATGAAGTAACTATGAGTAGATCTTTTGGTCACTTCACAAAAGTCTTGGTGGAACTCAATCTGAAATCTAATCTGCCAAACCAGATCCTTGTTGAGAGAGATGGTTTTGCTTTCTTTGCTCCTATCGAGTACGAAAATCTCCCGGATTTCTGTAATGAATGTCATTCCATTGGTCACACATTGGCAAAATGTCACAAAGCCATCAAGAAGGTCAGTGAGGATGCTCCAAAACCTACATTAAAAAAGCCATTAATCCCATAAAAGCCTCACAAAATTGTTGCCAAAAAAGATTTGGTCATTGACCTGGTCATTGATGATGACACAAACCTTGAGGGAATAAAAAGGCTGGAACTCACACCTGTTTTTCACAATCAAGTGGAGTTATTGGATACAACATGTAACACATCTAATGAAATCCTAGACACTTTGACAGGGCACAATGACAACTTTATAGTTTAAGAAACATAATCCCTCAATAATCGGGTGGCTGCAAATGACATAAGGATTCTAGGGAGATTATGGGCTGATGATGAGGTCCATGAGGAGGAATAAAATGAGGAAAACTTCACACAGGTCCTTAGTAAATCTCATAAAAAGAGGATGAACAAAAATAATTCCCAGGAAAGGGTCCATTTCATCCGTAGAGGTGGTTATCTCAACACCACCCATGAAGGTTTTATACTGGAACTATAGTGGTTTTGGCAATATAAACACCAGGCTGGTTTTAAAAATTCTTTGTGTTTCTAACAAGCCTGACCTGGTTTTTTTGGCTGAGCCAATGATTTCCTCTACTATGATCAATAACTCCTATTGGAGGGACCTTAAACTTAAGTTATTTGTGGTGAATGAGAGGGGAGATCAGCTTCCTAATTTGTGGGGCTTATGCAGCATTAACTTATCCCCCACAATTCTACTTAATCTAGTCAACATATCTCTATTTCAATTGTTCTAGACAATTATTCTTTGCACATTAGTGTTGTTTATGCTCATACCAACTATTTGAAGAGAAGAGCCCTCCAGTCTCAGATCTATGACCTTATGCTCTCCAACCCTGGCTCTTAGTGTTGCATTGTTAACTTTAATGTGGTCTTAGGTGCTCATAAATGCAGAGGGCCTAGACTGCCTGCTAGAACCCCTTGTGAGGATTTTAAAACCTTCTCTGATGTCTCTAGCCTCTTACATCTTCCAACTAGAGGAGCCAAGTTCACTTGGTCCAATAGAAGAAGAGGTGTTGTCCTTACTGAAAAAAGATTTGACATGGCCTTATGTAATGATGATGTGTTAAATGCTTGGACTCAAGTTTCTTGTTATATATTGCTTAGGACTGCTTCTAATCACTATCCTTTGTTGATGTCCTCTTGTTCCATAAGCTTCAACAAACCAATTCCTTTCAGATTTTACAAAATGTGGTTGAAGAACTTGGATTGTAGAAGACTAGTTGGTGAAACTTGGAGCAGAGTGGTTATAGGTTGTCCTATGTTCATCCTAACCCACAAACTTAAGCTCCTGAAAAAAGAACTCAAAACCTGGAACATTACAGTTTTTGGCAATATACACCTAAGGGTCCAACAAGCTAAGAGTAATGTAGAGAAAATTCAAAGATGTCTTAACATCTCTGACCCTAACCAGGACTTGCTGGACCAAGAAGATCATGCTCAGAATGAATTACTGCATGCTTTAATCATAGAAGAGGAGTTCTGGAAGGAAAAGTCAAGATTGAATTGGCATATCAATGGTGATATAAATACTAGTTTTTTCACACGGTTGCCAAAATCAGACATACCACAAAGTTCATTTCCATGCTAAAATATGGGGACAGAAGATTGAATAATCAAGATGACATTGTCAATCATGTGCTAGATTATTTCAAAAACTTGTTTGACTTTCCTAATAACTCTATCCTTAATGGATTAATCAATGAGGTAATACCTAACATAGTCTCTGATCATGATAACTCCATGCTCATTGTTATGCCCTCCAATACAGAAATCAAAGAGGCAATTTTTCAATGAATGGAGAGGGAGCTCCTGGCCCTGATGGCTTTGGGGGCTATTTCTATCAGGCTTTTTGGGACATTGTGGAAGGTGATGTCTGCAACTATGTGTGCCATTTTTTAATCAGGGTTGGCTCCATCCCAACTTAAACTCCAACAATGTGATCCTTATTCCTAAAACTCAGGAGACTGATAAAGTGGAGGATTTTAGACCTATAGCTTTAGCCAACTTCCAATTCAATATTATTACAAAGGTTTTGGCTGATAGGCTTACAAACATAGCTCCTAGAATAATTTCTTCTCATCAAAGAGGATTTATTAAGGACAGAAAAATTCAGCAGTGCATCTGCATTGCCTCAGAGGCTATTAATATGCTTGATCATAAAGTCTTTGGTTGATATCTTGCTATCAAGCTGGATATAGAAAAGGGCTTTGACACAATGGGTTGGAGGTTTATCTTAGATACTCTGAATGCTTTTGGTTTCTGCACTAAATTCTGCAATTGGATTAAAACTATTATTCACTCATCCAGATTGTCACTTAGTGTTAATGGTCAGAATGTGGGCTTCTTTAAGTGTAGAAGAGGGTTGGGCAAGGTGACCCTCTATCTCATTTGCTTTTTTGCATTGCAGATGATGTTCTTAGCAGGGGAATTATGAAGCTTGTTAATGATAACAAAATTAGTACCATTACTGGCCTTGCCTCTTCTAAAGCTCCTAGCCATGTTCTTTATGCTGATGATATCTTCATCTTCTGCAAATGAATCAAAAGGGAGCTCATAGCTCTTAAGCATATCATCACTGATTATGCCTTAGCATCTCGACAAAATATCAATGATAGGAAGTGCAAATTTTATACTACTAATGCCTCTCCTACAAAGATTGCTAATCTTAGCTCTTACTTGGGATTCTCTGTTGGCTCCCTTCCTTTTGTCTATCCTGGTGTTCCATTCTTCAAAGGAAAGCCTAAGAGGTTACATCTTCAACCAATTGCTAACAAAATCACTGCAAAGCTTGCCAATTGGAAGGGCTCTAATCTCTCTATTATGGGCAGGGTGGAGTTGGTAAAGTCTGTGATTCAAAGCATGCTTGTGTATAGCTTCCATATTTACAAATGGCCTTCCCAACTTGTCAAACAATTAGACAGGAAAATAAGAAACTTCATTTGGGCAGGTGACACTGAGGTTAGGAAATTGGTCACAATGGCTTGGAGTCAGGTTTTTAATTCATTGGCTGATGGTGGCCTTGGTATAAAACCCCTTCACTTTATCAACAAAGTTGCTTTAATGAAACTGGCTTGGGATATGATCTCTTCTAGCCAAGAATGGGCTCAATTCTATAGGCAGAGGTTTGACCGCTACATAATCATTCCCTCAAGGTATTTCACATCCTCTATATGGCCTGACATAAAAGAGCAATGGAACCTAATTTTCAGTAATTCATTATGGTTGGTTGGTGAGGGGTATATCAATTTTTGGAAATACAACTGGCTTGGGGAGCCTCTAGTGGATACCTTGGAAATTCTACTTATATCCACTCATCCCCGATGGCAAAGGTAGTTGATTTCATCCATAACTTAAAGTGGACTATTCCTTAGTGCTTAGCCACTACCCATCCAACACTTACAAAGCAAATTGCCTCAACCATAATCTCTATTGGCAAGGACAAGTTAATTTGGCAGAGCACTAATGATGGCAACCTCACCTTAAATGATGCTTTCTCCTATACCAGTACCCATGCCCTTCATGTTAGTTGGTGCAAAAAAATCTAGTCTTCATCTATACCTCCATCAAAGTCTTTCATTTTATGGAGGCTTTTGAATAATAGAATGGCTATAGATGAGAATCAGTAGAAAAAAGGTTGTAGTATGCCTTCAATTTGCAATCTTTGTAGTAGAAGCTCTGAGTCTTCTAATCATTTGTTCTTACACTGCCATTTTGCCAAGTATTTATGGTCAAGGGTAAACACCTCTTTCTCAATTTCCCTGAACTTAACCTCAATCAATTCGGTTCTATCTAGTTCCAATAACCATTGAGCCCTCTTCTAAATCATGTGTTCCATGTCTGCATCATCCACACTACTAACACCATCTGGTATTGCAAAAACCAGAAAATATCTGAAGATAGGAAAATTTTGATGCGTCAAGCTATTACTAAGATTAAGAGAGAATCTTCTCTTTCTGGTTCTTTATCTACAGTTGTGGCATACCCTTCTCTACAAGAATTTTCCATACTAAGGCTCTTGAATGTGCCTCTTAAGTATAGTGAAGCTCCTAACATCTCAGAGGTAGTTTGGAAGGCTCCTTTCCAGGGGTATCTCAAAGTCAACATGGATGGCTCTGCCCATGGCTCCCCTTGTCATGCAGGGGTGGTGGGATTTTCAGAAACCATTACGAATTGTTTGTTGCTGGTTTTGCAACCTACTTGGATATTAACAATGCTCTCTTTGTAGAATTGCACTCATCAATTCTGGTTGTAGAAATAGCTCACAAAGGGGTTGGTATAACATTTGGTTAGAGTGTGACTCCACTTTGGTCGTGGATATATTCAAAGGAAAATCCACTCCTCCTTAGCAGTTTCAAAATAGATTTTCTAGATGCAAGTCTCTGTACTCTACTGTGAGTTTCTTCATATCTCATATCTTCGGGGAAGGTAACACTTGCGCGGACCAAATAGCTAATTATGGTTGCTTATCTAGATCAAATACTTGGTGGAATGTAATGCCTTCTTTCATCACTAATGACTTTGCAAAAAATTGGGCAGGTCGGCCAAACTATAAGTTTAGAAACTTGTAATTGCTTTCCTTGTAATGCTTCTTACTATTAATATATAGGGGTGCTTTGTCACCTTTGTTTAAAAAAAATTGTTGAGAATAATAATGTTTTTAATCATCTTATAACAATTTTTTTTAAGCATTCAATTCACGAATTGTCTGATTATGAATGTTGATTTTGCGTTATAACAATAGGAATTGAAAAAATGTAATATAAAGATATCAACAATTTCAGAATCATTATTTTTCATCACGAAGACTTGTTCTATTTGGTTGGTTTGGTATAGTTTCTACGAGAGCATGCAGTTTTGTTTTAATTCAAGTTGGTATAAGACAATATTGTTCACCAATCAAAATTTGAATATCAATTGAATTTGTTGTCTTCATGGTAATAGTAGATACAATGCACTACGAATTTTGCACCATCTGGAATGCTGATTTGGTTTTCCATGTTGATAATTGTTTAGTTTGGACTTATGATCTGTGTTTGTTGCACTTGGAATTAGAAGTTTATAAAATGTTGTTTTTACTGTGGAAGTAAAATTTAGTTACCTAACTTGCATAATAGTTGGTGATTGGGGGCATTGATTGGGTGCAAAACATATTTTAATTTTGAATTTGGTTGGGTGCTGCATATAGCGGCAGTTAGAAACTTTTATAAGATGTTGGAAGCAATTGGATATTATTAAAAATCAAATACTTCATTCATTAAATGAATTGAATGAATATAATGAATGAATTGAATATAAAGAAACTAGCTATTTATTATATAAAAAGCAATCTAACTTAACTCCAGTTAATATCTAATTGACTAATCTATTTTACATATATTTTTATAATAGAAATTGAATTTAAAATAATTGTTTATTATGTAAGTTAAATGAGTTTAAACTAACTACTAGCTCAATATAATATTAATCTGGAATACCAAAATATATTTCATCACCCTCTCAAGCTCAAAAGTGGATATTGACAACTCCAACCTTGAACAAAGATGATAGAATGGAGAAAGCTTCAAAGGTCTTTGACTGAAGTTTTGCATATCTTTATATGTCTCTATGTCCAATTTGCATATGTCGGAGGGAGATCTTTGTCCACCAATTGCAGCTCATGCAACTTAAGGATTGCATAGAATGATAATCAAAGAAGACTTTTGAATAGAAGAAATTTTAAGATATAGAAGAATTTTTTAAAATATAGTACAAGAAACTAGCAAGACCATACTAAGATTAATAGAAGAATTCTTAGAAGAAAATGAATTTAAATTGAAAGTAATAATGTTGTTTATCAAGAATCAATACGATAGAAAGAAGATAAAATCATATTATTGCTCAATAGTACAATTTTCGTTTCTTAGTCAAAGAAAGAAAGAAGTCTAGAAGATGATGAAATATGAACAATATTTTGTTCATGAATAGCAATGCTCAAGAATACCATATTGATTTCTTGACCAAAGAATGACAAAATTAGAATATGGTCAAATATAAACACGACTTGTTCAAGAATAACAATGCACAAGAATACTATATTGGTTTCTTGTTCAAAGAATATGATGAAGTATAAGCAAATTTTGCTTAAGAATAACAAGAGAAAGAATATGATGAAATATGAGTAATGTTTGCTCAAAAATAGTACGAGAATAATTTGATGAAATATGGACAATATTTGCTCCAAGAATATCAAGATGAATTGAGAGAAAGAAAGAACATGAACATTATAAAAGAGAATAATAAAGAAAGAGAGCAAGAACATGATTCTTTGATTTTGGCTTAAAATCCGGCTATTGAATTCAATAGTGTAAACATCTCATTGAACAATTGCATTTTCTTCTTCCAACAATTTTTTTCTTGAACCCCTTGAATAACTCTCTCCCTTTACACCTCTATATCATGGAAGACATAATTACATTGCTCTAATATCATATTAGAAATCAAAGACATGATTGAATGAATTGACTTACAAAGAAATAATCAATCAATCTATTATATAGAAAATACAATAGACTTAATTCTACCTAATTCCTAAGTAACTAATCTATTTTACACATGTTCTAATCATGTAAATTGAATAACTTAAAATGATTGTTTGTTATGCAAGGTAAGTGTGTTTAAACTAACTACCGGTCAAATACAATATTAACTCAAAATACCAAAATATATTTCAATAGATATGAGACCCGCATAGTTGATAGCTTGTGCTGCAACTACTCCTTAATTTTAGGAAGTTAGTTTTAACTACCTTTGTTAGTTTTGTTAATTATTTTTCTAAATTAACATTATCTACTTATATAAAAGGCATTGTAAGTGGTAGTTTTGAGAGATAATTCATTACAATGAAATAGAGTTTTCCAATTACTTCTTTGTTTTCTTCTTTTCCTTTCTCTTCTCTCTTCTTCTTCTCCCTTTGTTTACTGATTGACATATTGAAGTCTAGATTATCTGGTTGGAAAAGTAGTAGCATCTCCACAATCAGTTTTGTATTTTCTGCTCTATTTTTGTACTAATTGTCTTTCTTTAAATCTCCATGTAAGGTTGTGAGTGCTATCAAACTAATTCAAAGAGGTGTGAGAATTCAGAAAAGTTCCTTGTGTCAAATGTGTGTAATGATAAATTGGAGGGGGATAAGAATAAAATATAGTAATCCTTTTAACTTAGCAAAATGGAAATGGAGGATTAACATAGAAAATGATAGTCTATGAAATTGTAGAGTAAAAGAATTTGGTAGTTTAGTACAAAAACCAAGGGAGATTTAGGCAACAAATGGGATGAGTAGAGACATTTTTATTCTTAGGATTCATGATTCAATAGATGAGAGCAAGGTTTTAAATATGGGTTACAACAGTCACAAATACTGATATTACAAGGTTTTAAGAGTTGTTGAAACCATATCGTGACCATAATTATGGCCGCGTCGACCATAAATGCACGTAATTGCCTGAAATGTCAAGGTTTTCGAAGTTTCTAAAACTACTAACAAAACTATTATCTAAAATGTTGCATCAGAGTTGGTTCTAGGATGGCTTGGTTAGGGGAGTGGGGGTTGGAATAACACTAAAATTTTGGAAGACAGGTGCTTGGAGAGTCAAACTCATTGGTTGTACTATTTCAGCTTAGATAAGGCTGTTGTAATTAGTCAATTAGGGTCTTGGGTTAAAGGTCATTGGCAGTGGTCGTTTAATTGGCCAAGGAAACCTTTTGAATGAGAAAAGGAATTGATGCATGATTTTTTGCATGAACCTTCCTTTGCAGGAACTAAGGAAAAATCGGAGGAGTATGGAAATGGCAAAAATGAGTTTTAGGATTCTTCATCGTAAAATCTGCAAACAAAGCACTTCAAGGTAAAAAACAAATCAAGATCACATGCACTTACAACACTTATGGGACTCCAAGGCCCCAACAAAGGTCTGTTGGATTTTTCTATTTCTCCATCCGAAATCCATAGATTAAACGCGGAAGTCCTTATGACCATGACTTTGTTCCCATAACCTAATGTTTATGCCCATACATAAACCCAAATGGAACAACCTTGATCCAGACCGAAGAAACCCCAATTGATTTCATAGTGAAGAAGAAGAACATACCTTGATTAGCCATTTGGAATTCTCAAGCGTATGTGGGTATGATGATCTTCCAGATGATAAAGCCTGATGGTTTTTCCTTCTGCTTCTCTAGAGGGGAATGAGAAAGCCTAGGAGAGCTTATGTGATCTAATGGAGAGAGTGAACCTTAGGGAATTGTGATGGTGCTTTTATGTCCTTATGGATAACTCCTCATAATTCACCTTTATTCTCATCAGCCTACTCAACAAAACCTGTTGTTCTACAAATGGGGACCATAACCCATAAAAGTAACGTAGTGGTTACTACTTTAGTTGCAATAATTCTGATTCAGTCCCTTTATCAAATCAGAAATTGACTGAAGGTATCTACACTTACATTATTTCATGACACATATGCCCTTAGCCACCAAATTAATTATTGAAGACCATTTTATATTTGGATAATTAAATAATAGCCATAACACAAGTATAAAATTATATTTGTGACCCATAAATTGTCAGAAATTCTAACAATCTCCCATTGGTCACATATATGATTCACCATACGTGTTATCCTTATTGTGCGCTTAAATATTGCCATTATGACTCAGGCATACCCAAATTATCTCGTCCATTATTCTTGTCTCCATATCGAATCACAGTGAATTTCGCCATATCAATCATGACTAATTCAACAATGATCACCAACATTGACACAACCAAATGACATAGATTCAACATGAAATGTGTAGCATGAAAATCACATGAATATGATCTGTACATGTCAATTTTCAACTGGTCCTACTTAACTGTAGTGAGATCCTTAATAATAACATAAAACCTTATTGTACAAAGTATAAAGACAGAATACCAAACTGAATGATCAATCAACTGAAGTTTGAATACAAAGTATCCATACATAATACAGAAATTACATAGAACATAATACAGGCATACACATTCTAACTCCCACTAAACCAAAAAATCCTCACATTGTAGAACACCCATGTGAGCAGTATGCTCATGAAAGACCTTGGGTGTGATAGCTTTTGTAAGAGGATCCGCAATCATGGAGTTAATACTTAAGTGTTCTATGGAAAGCTGTCAACTTTGTACTTTCTCCTTATCAACTAGGAACTTAATGTCGATGTGTTTCGACTTTGCTGAATTCCTATTGTTGTTG
Source organism: Lupinus angustifolius (assembly GCF_001865875.1). Lineage (NCBI taxonomy): Eukaryota > Viridiplantae > Streptophyta > Magnoliopsida > Fabales > Fabaceae > Lupinus > Lupinus angustifolius. The sequence goes on from NC_032024.1 coordinate 8,032,544, forward strand.
GAGAACAACACGACTGACCTATTGTCATAATA
>NC_032024.1:8032675-8032997 GCF_001865875.1 Lupinus angustifolius
GGGATCTTTTGCATTTCCTGAATTTCTAGATTTCCTTTAAGGCACTAATTAAGACTAAATTTGTCTCCCTTAGCAACTAGAGTATCCATTGGTTTACAGTCCTGCATGCCATATCTTTTAAGTACATTTTCTAGATAGCTCTTTTGTGATAATCCAAGAATACCCCAAGATATGTCTCGGTGTATCTGAATTCCTAATACAAATGAAGCTTCACCAAGATCTTTCCTTTCAAAATTACTGGACATAAATTTCTTGGTTTCTAACAAGGTACCCACATCATTAGTGGCAAGCAGTATGTCATCCACATACAAGAGCAAGAAAA
>NC_032024.1:8033097-8033458 GCF_001865875.1 Lupinus angustifolius
CTTTTCATGAGGCCTATAAGGCCTTGCCTCAGTTGAACATCCTCTCACATGAAAATGCTTTAGACTAGGCTTTCGCCCTGTCCAATGCTTATAAGGTGTTTTGGCAGTTGCCTTAGTTGGCACCCTATTAAATATATAAGTTGCAATCTTAAGTGCGTCTCCCCAAAGTGACTCTGGTAAGGTAGAGTGACAAATCATACTCCTAACCATAAGAGTCCGGTTTCGTCTTTCAGACACACCATTCATGCTAGGCGATCCTGGCATGGTGTACTGTGGGACTATACCATATTCTTCTAGGTATTTGACAAAAGGCCCTGGACGTTGTTCACCCGAACCGTCATATCTACCATAGTATTCACCA
>NC_032024.1:8033558-8034861 GCF_001865875.1 Lupinus angustifolius
CCATCTGACACAAGACGCTCAATTCTCTTTTGAGAAATGTGACCTAGGCGCTTGTGCCATAATGCACCTGAATTATTATTTTCAATTTTACGCTTAGTACCACGTGATTCCACATTTAGGGTTTCCCTATAATCAGCTATAGTATTCAGCATATAAAGATTGTCATTTAACATAAGTAAACGAGTTCCAACAACATTTGAATTTAAAGACAATTGAACCGAATTGTTTCCAAAAGAACAACAATAACCAAATTTGTCCAAATAAGAAACATAAATTAAATTCCGTCTAAAATACTGTACAACAAAGGTGTCTTTCAAATCCAAATAAAAACCAGTACAAAATAACAATCTAAAATGCCCTTTAGCTTCCACTTCTATCGACTTTTCATCGCTAGCGTAGATGTATCTTTCAACATAATTAGGCTTTCGGTAGCTCAGGCAACCCTGCATTGAAACACTGATGTTAGAAGTTGAACCGGAGTCTAACCGCTAAGTGTTTCCAGGAACTGAAGTTAAATTGACCTCAGAACAGAACAAAGTAAGAAATGTACCTACCTTTCTTAGCACGCTAGGCGTGATACTTTACACATTTCTTCTTTTGATGTCATGTTCCTTTGCAAAAGTAATAGACGTCAACCTGTTTCTGCTTCTTTTGCACTTGACCCTTAGGAGCTTCATTCTTGGGCTCTGAAGTGTTTTTCCTTTTGCCCTTGTCCTTAGAGGTACTAACATAATGGGCACTTTTAGTCCTTTCTCGCTTCAGTCTTTCCTCTTCTTGCACACAAAATGAAATGAGCTCATTTAGAGTCCATTTCTCCATTTGACAGTTATAAGAGATCTTATATTGACTGAATTGTGCAGGAAGGGAAAGCAAGACCAAATGTATGAGTAAGTCTTCCGACATCTCAAGCTTAAGGGCCTTAAGTTTTGAAGCAATATTGGACATTCCCATAATGTATTCCCTTATGTTTCCCTTGCCTTGATACCTCATGGAAATCAAGTTTTGTAACAGAGTACTTGTTTCTGCCTTATCACTTTTTGCAAAGCGTTTTTCAATCTCAGCAAGGAAAACTTTGGCAGTGTTTATCTAATCCGAGATAGTACCCTTAAAGACCTCTGGAATGTCGCGCTTAATAATCATTAGACTCATGCGATTAGAGCGATCCCACTTCTCATAATCCTTCCTCTCTTCAGAGGCACTGAATTCCGAAGGAGAAGTGGGTTGTTCTACTCTTAATGCATAGTCTAGATCCATGCAGTCAAGAACAATTTCCATGTTCTCTTTCCAGTCCTTAAAATTTTCA
>NC_032024.1:8034961-8062688 GCF_001865875.1 Lupinus angustifolius
AAATATGCTCACAACTTAAAATTATCAATGTGCTTTAAATAATGGTATGTCCAAATCAAGATACCTAGTGCACCATTAACATTAAGTCTTTGGACAGTGATATTAACTGCAAGTGGTACTCTTGTTGTAATGATCAAACATTTATAATAAGGCATGTCAACTGACGAATCCCTCTTTGTATTGATTCATCAGTCACATGTATAAAAAAAATTAAAAAAAATTAAAAAATTTAGAATTATAACATGTTTATCATCACAGGTGTGTATGATCTTCAGCCAAATATGAACTTTCCTTTGGGCCAATTAATACTCGCGTGAATAATCATACACACTTACATCTAATATTCCTCATGAGTTATATGCATGAAAGAGGTCACTTTGGCGATATTTCGCTTCAATTGGCTCACTTGAAATAACAGACAACTTAATGGATAACCAAATAATTATCAAAGTTAATGCACAAAGATACCAAAGTCCCATAAATCTTATTATACTCTCGCTTGGGCGAGGTACTCTTGCTTGGGCTCAATAGCAAACAATGCTTCTGTTCAGTTCTCGCTTGGGCGAGGAACTCTCGCTTGGGCGAGGAACTCTCGCTTGGGCGAGCGTACTCTCACTTGAGTGAGGTACTCTCGCTTGAGCGCAATACAAGCCAATGCTTCTGTTTAGCTCTCGCTTGGGCGAGACACTCTCGCTTGGGTGAGGCATTCTCGCTTGAGCGCAATAGAAGTCAATGCTTTTGTTTAGCTCTCGCTTGGGCGAGGCACTCTCGCTTGAGCGAGAGCATCTCGACAGAACACGAACATGGCGGTTTCTGTATCATTCTTCTCCGGAAAAAACCCCAAAAAATGAAACAACACCAGAAAAGACATTGATTCAATTTTGAATCTATGCATATGCACATGGAAAACAATCAATTTATATCCTAATCGATCCATGGCAAAGTTAAAACACCAAAACCCTAAATCAATCCAAATTTTGGGAAAGAAAAGAAACCTAATTTCACGCATGAATCAAATTAGGGTGGCTGTGATACCAATTGTTGGATTTTTCTATGAATAATCCCTTAAATTGAATGCGGAAAACCTAATGATCATGACTTTGTTCCTATAACACAATGTTTATGCCCATACATAAACCCAAATGGAACAACCTTGATGCAGATCGAAGAAAGCCCAATTGATTTCATAGTGAAGAAGAAGAGCATACTTTGATTAGCCATTTGGAATTCTCAAGCGTATGTCGGTATGATGATCTTCCAAATGATAGAGTCTGATGGTTTTTCCTTATGCTTCTCTAGAGGGGAATGAGAAAGCCTAGGAGAGCTTACGTGATCTGATGGAGAGAGTGAACCTTATGAAATTGTGATGGTGTTTTTATGTCCTTATGGATAACTCCTCACAATTCACCTTTATTCTTATCAGCCTACTCAACAAAACCTGTTGCTCTACAAATGGGGATCATAACCCATAAAAGTAACCATAGCCGGTTGCTACTTAATTTGCAATAATTCTAATTCAGTTCCGTCATCAAATTAGAAATTGTCTGAAGGTATCTACACTTATAATATTTCATGACACATATGCCTTTAGCCACCAAATTAATTCTTGAAGACCATTTTATATTTGACTAATTAAATGATAGCCATAACACAATTATAGAATTATATTTGTGACCCATAAATTGTCAGAAATTCTAACAAGGTCAGCATCCTAGCATGGAGAATGTTTATTGATATATTTCCAATAAGGCTAACGTTAAGGTTATTAATATGGGCCCACAACGCCTACATATGTTCATAGGAGTAGCAGAACCGAAATTGTTTATTATAACAACACTACTGTATGTGGCTTATGTGATGTAGAAACTGAGACTTCTCATCAGTGTTGTTAAAACCGTACCGGTTATCAAGCCGATTAGGGTATTGATATAGTGGCTCAACCAGTGGTTCAGTAATTAAACCGCATGTCAGTTAAACCGGACTTACCTATTTATATTTATATATATATAAACCTATAACAAAAAAATTTCAAATAGGTAGATACTCAAGTTTATAATCCATATTTATAATCTACTCAAAATTCACATAAATAAATAACTTTAAGTCTTTAACAAATTCAAAGTCTAAATTAAAAAACATATATCAATCCAAAAGTATCACTTAACAACGCAAAATATAAATAAATGACATAAGTTCATAACTCACTCTACAAACCAAATAAGTTTGGAGTTTTAACATTTAACACCAAGGAGTCAAAGTTGTCTCATAAATATTATATTTTTTTACCAAATCATATCTTCAGACAGTACTCCAAGATTACACAAATGTCACGTTAGGAACCTAGGAACCAAAATGTGTAATATGAGTATGTCAAGTATGTGCCTTGAAGGGTTGAAGAATGGTTGGAAAGGTGGGTCACCTTGTAATGAATTTTTAAGTTTTTAATTTTTTTTTAAAAAAAAAAAATATGTGTATAAACAGACCGGTTTAGTAAAATACCGGTCGGTTCACCAGTTTTGACCGGTTTTGATATTTGGTCAGTTCAACACCTATACTGTACCGGTTAGGGACCTGACTCACTGTTTTCCGGTTGAACTGACCGATACGATACCGGTTTTATAACTATACTTCGCATTATCTTTTCTTGCAAAGTCGCATATAAAATCTGGCAGCCCTGTTACTTCTGACTTGGCTTCAAAGATACACTACTGGATGAAGCAAGAATACACTTTCTTATAATGCACTCAGAAATGACGTGTATAAAAAATCTAAGCAAATCATAATGTGATACTTCTGAATAGCGTGGACCGTTTGGAAGGTTAAGAATAATGATATCTTCAACAGCCACACTTTTAATACTGCCACACTTTTCATGGTTTATCGTGTCAATTATAGGAATAGAGATCAGTTGTCACACTTTTCATGTCCTATTATGTCTAAGCTAATTGAAAGTTGACACGTACTTAAAAAGAAAAATAAAAAATAATTTATTTATGTTATTTAGTGGTAATTGATTGGGTTAAAACATGAGGACAATAACATTTGAGATAGAAGATCCCGGTTGCAATTATAGTGTAGGTTCAACATTTTTTAAATTATTATTACAAATATTCCTTTTCTTTATATGGAATCTTGTACTTGGTACGTGGTATACTGAACCCAATATATAGTACGTAAGTTAAAGGAGACAATCATATAACTATGAGTGAGATTGTTGTGGGTAAAAGGAAGGAGGGTTAAACCTCTTATGTCTTTCTTCCAAAAGGGATACAAACCCTTTTCTACGTTTGAAATCATACTACTATTAATTTGGTAGGTCACTGTATTGGGGTTGGGATAGATAAACAAAATTCTAAAGTACAACTATGTATTCGCTGCCTCATTACATTACTTCGGTTTGGGTGGGTTCATAACACTGTGACCCTGGACCCAACAGTATCATGTAAGCTGTTTATTGTTGTTGTAATTCTCTGTTGCTATAACCTATGGATGAAATATTCACATAAAAAAACCATGTATTTATAGTTCAGCTCATGCACTTATATTAGACTTGATAGCATGATTTTGAGGTTGATTTGTGTTTTAAATTTTAGTTATGATATTATTATATTTATTATAAATTTGAAAATTTGACAAAGAATGTAGCCGAAGAGCCTGCAATCGATTATGATGTTATTGTGAATACTCCAATAAAAAATTAATATTGTTATCATGATTATAATTTTAGAGTTCAAATTAAAACATCAATGGTTAATAATCAATTCTAACCTAATAAATTTCACATGGGTAAGATTAATCACATCCCACATTTGTGAGGGTCCATCTGCCATAAATCATTTTTTTGTATGGACAAACCTGACAATTTTAATCAAACGGACACTGTAATTGTCATTTGTATTTAAAATATAAAACATAAATTTATTGAAGCGCAAATATACTTTTGAAAAGAAAATTTTGAGTCTTTGATATTAACAAAATACAAAAAAAATTAATTAGAAATAAAAAATTGAACTTAAATATCAATTTTATGAAAAATAATTTTTGGAATAACTTTTAGATATTACATGTAATTAATATTATTAAATTGAAATTGGGTATTAAAAAGAGAATGATAATATAATGTTGAAAAATCTATTGACAGGGCCAATTTGGGTAGACAGTATGTACAACTGCCAGATGGCCAACATGAAAATTGACAACAAAAAATTAACAATTTGCTATATGCAATTAATTTGCTATTTTAAAGATCATATATAAATATTTATGTATTTATTATCGATTTAATTTTAATCAAACATAAATTATTAGTGGCACATTTTTTTTCCTCTAGGGTATAAAATATGTGTAAATCGAGTCTGCAGTTGTTAAGGCATAAGATATAAAAAAATGTAAAATCAAATCTTAAAATAGAATAATGATATAAGCTGATATTTGAGATTCTTATGAGTCTTATTAAATTATGTTGCATAGCATTCCATGCAATACATATAAAAAAATATATATACACGATTATTATGTTATTCATTAAATTAGTGTGTTATTCTCAGATTTCCCTCAATCACATATTTTCTTTAGTTTATTGATCAATCATTGAATGCTGAAGTCACCCTTACCATTCCGAAAGAAGAAAATATCCACAATTCCACACTAACCCTTTTTTTAATAAAAACAACAATGTGACCCTCACTTATCCCTTCCTTTTATTTTCCTTTTTTCATATCTTTGAATTCATGGTATGTATGCTAAATTAACAACTTCAGTCCCTGAAAAAGCAATTTCCCATAGGTGCGAAAATAGAGACTACTACTTGTAGAGACCAATATTTTATATATACCAATACGACTAACATGTTTAAAATGTATTGGACCAGAAATGAGTGACCCAAAAGGTCAATAATGTTAGTCATTATGCCAAGACCAAAACTCGAAAAAAGATATAACAAATCCAAGATCTAGACCAACCTATCAAGGTCCAAGATTGGACTAAGAGAAAATATCCTTCCATGAAAGCTAAGAGTTGTCATATGTTCAAAAGCTTTGCCAATACACTAATGGAATGATAGCATCATGGCCCAACCATGATGCTATTAGACCTCCCTTCACTATAAACACAAGTCTGTCTCACTCGATATAAATAGATAATATTATTTATACAAGAAATATCATTTCATCTTTGTTCTCTCAACCTTATTGTCTCTAGCTTTCACTTGTCCTTTACAAATATTTGTTCTCTCAACCTTCATTTCAACTTTGTTCTCTCAACCTTAGGTACTCACTCAAAGTTGTCCCGATCAGTACTCAATTTGGTGTAGATCACTCCTATCAACTCAAGGCCAGGTTCTACCCTAAAACACACGTGTCATGTCATAAGGTCCAAGGTCAGATTAAGAGAGTAGCTTATAAAGGAAAACACCATCCCCCTTAAGGAAGCTAAGAGTTGACATATTGGTCGAGGCCATACTCGATACAAATAATATAACAATTAAAACTGCAGTACTAGGAAGTGACTCATAGGTCGTTTCCCAAGGATTATCTTTGAAGCAAAGTTTCAAACACCTTATACTCACACACACAAGGGGATTTTTGTTGTTGGATAGTATGAACATAAATCAAATTCCGAAACAGTAGTTAAACAATGTAATAAAACGGCTAAATTCCTTTGGTTCGTTTGTTCACAACTCAATCCTCGGTTTAAAAAGATTATTTTCATATTCAAACCATTAACTTCCGAATTTGTTGAGAATCAATTAACTAAGCGATAATCAATTCAAAGTTCCAGAACCTAAACCTCAAACTAGGCGAAATCAGTATAAGCATGAAACGATTAACAAATTCACACGAACTAAGCATTCATGCACTAGAGAGAGTAAATCAATTAAGTGAAGATAAACTCAACCAACCAGTTTCTAAACAATGGCATTAAGCAAACCATATTTAGAAATAAGATAGAAAAAATCAACAATAAAGAAACTGAAAATGTATTAAGAAAATGCATTAATAACAGAACCTCAAGAGTTGTGATACATTACCAAAGGAACTAAGTCCAGAAATTTAGCCTTCCATGACAATGGAAGAACAAACCGAAAATGAGAAATGAAGAATGGGTGAAACCCTAACAGAGCAAAAAGAGGGAAATGGAAATGACTTTGTGTTTCAAAATGAGGCAAAGTGAAGTGTGTGTGTTTGGAGTAGGGAATCCGAATTTAACCCCTCCAACGCACATAAACCGAATTGGGCCTAAACAATGGGCCCAAAGCCAAATTACAATAAAAACAACTCCTAAATTAAAAATACAATCTTCACTTCAACACATATCATCGACTTCCATAATACCCAAAATGTCATTAGTGCCAAATGTGATCTGAAAATGATAATAGATTTAATCAGGTCAAATAATCCCAAATTAACTCATTTTAGGAATATTAATCCAATAAAGTCTAAAACACTAAACCATTTGAAACAAAGTCAATTAGGCACCAAGAATCATCAATCATGCTAAATTAAGGTTATGAATAGTGTGTAATATATTGCTCATCACATATGCTCAGACATAGCTTTGCCAATACTCACTAATGGACATGATGGCATCATGACCTCATCCATGATATTATGAGACATTCCTTCACTACAAACAGAAGTCTATCCCACTCGATATAAATAAAGAATGTCATTTACACAAGCAATATTGTTTCATTTCCGATCTCTCAACCTTACTCTATCTAGCTTTCACTTGTCTTTTATGAATATACTAACTTCAATGTCAGAGTCCCTTTTCAGGTACCCACTCAAGGTTGTCTTGATCGGTTCTCAATTTGGTGTAGATCGGTCCAATCAACTCAAGGCTATTTCTAAGCAGGTTCTACCTTAAAACACATGTGTCATGTCATCCATTCCATTAAACTAAAGAACAATGGTGCATCTACGATTTTCCTACACCATGACAACCTCCTAAAATAAACTTCATGACTACAACTAGAACCTCATTAATTTCTTCTCCTATGATTTTGTTTTTGGAGGCTCATCTACATCTATTAGAAAAAAAACATTTGAGAGAGGTCATGAATGTGCATACTAGACACAACAAATACCATGAATCGGCAACAAGGCACATCCCACTCATTTCGTTTGGCGACAACGGTTATGATCGTATTATTTGGGGCCATGACAATACTTTGGTTGTGATATGAAACTCAAAGAGCCTAACCTTGATCTTGGTGGTCTTGAAGGCATAAGTGGTCGTATGACTAGGGCTCAGGCAAAAAGGGCTCAAAATGCCCTTGGACAACTCATAATATTGATCCATGATGGTGAGCCAAAAATAGCCTAAGGGGGTGTAAAGATGCTCACTAGCATCTTGGTCCATGGTTCTGACCGAGCCAAGGATGGACCAGGCCATGCGCAAGACTCAGGCCACGGGACTGAGCAAGGCGCCAAAAATGGCCCTGGCACGGAGCTAGACACATCAGGCTCAATTCCTGACCGAGACAACTCTAACCAAGTTGGGGACTTTGGTGCACCCAGTGGTGCACCAGGCGTTGGGCCAAACTGGCCTGGCCAGGAAATCTGACCGAGGCGCATGCGCCAAGCGTGCCGCATCAGGCACTGGGCGTAGCCTGACCGAGTCAGGCCTAGCCAATTTAATTAGCATTGAGCAATTTTAATTTTTATAATAAATGTGTGGGCTAACTTTTTTCCAACATTAGTTTAATTAATTTAAGTATGTTTGTAATAAATCTACCCATAAAAATTGACCATAATGAAAATTGACTCGTTGATGATTAAGACAAGCCTAAAAGTGTAACTGACACTTTAATGCATGGACCAACTTTTTATTTTCGTGAACCAAACTCATTCTAACTTTTTCTAATATTATTTGGTAGGTAAATAAAGACTATTGTAGCCGTTGGAAGGAAATTGCTCGAGGGAATCTACAAGGTGACCGTGGAAGAGCTTAAATGGGGCATTTATGAGGCTTAACATTATGTTTGGACCGTTGGAGCTAAATCCACCTGGGCACAATTCATTCAGAGGAATCCTAAGTTAATTTCAGAGTTGTTGGAGCATAGTTGCTCGTGTGGAATTTGTATATGGCCGTTTGAGACCTTAATGGTGCATTAATGGTGATTTATGCACATGACTTAGCCGTTGGCAGCCTACCATTTTGCACCAACGACATCCTATGTTATTTAGTGCATTCTTCAGCAACACTTAGCCGTAGGAAATTCATTCCTTAGCAAAGGAACCCTATGCCAAGTCCAAGTGTACCCGAGGAGCATTAAGAAGAAAGGAATCCTATGCCAAGTCCAAGTGTACCCGAGGAGCATTAAGAAGGCTTAATTCCAACGTTTTCCATGTGCCAAAATTAGAAGAATCCTATGAAGCTCATCAAAGCTTAGCCGTGAGCATTAAGGAGCCTTCAAGTCTCTTGACAATTCACTTAATGGTTGAGTTGTGCACTTAAGAAGAAAATGGAATCCTATGCTCATTCAACTGTGGCATTCAAGTTCATTAGGCCAAGTCATTAAGTTTGTTTTCAATTGTAATAAGGCACATGTGCCATTTCTTTTACTACTCGAATATAGTCTAAATTAGGAGTAGATTCATTTTCTTTAGAGTATCCAATGTAAGTGTGCTAGTAATGCACTTTAGTTGCCAACCGAGGGAGCCTTAGAGGCTTGCCTATAAATGTAATGCTTCATGCTATGAAATAAACAACTTTGAGTCAAACTAAATTGTATTCCTTTTTGAATCAAACATGATTATATCCTTGTGAGAGTATTCTCCAAACCTTCTTCGCTGAACCAAGATTAGAAGTTCTTATCAAGAACCAAGTTCTTGTGGCGAGCATCACTTTGGCTTATCAAACAACTAAATTGTTTGTGGCGCCTTTCACCTCAAATGTTTTCCATCTTCTTTTATTCAAACACAAGTTATTTCCGCTGCATAAACTCAAGGGCTTAACTCAACCGTGAGCCTAGGCCATACACCAACCAAGATAGATCGTTTCAAGAGCCTTTTACCCAAGAGGTTCACATCAAGTGGCATCAGAGTTAGTCTCTTGCTTGGTGTTCACTAATCTTCTTTTGGTCGTGAGTATATCTATCTTTCTTTATTTTTTTTCTTTCAAAAAAGAGTCAAAGTCCAAACTCAAAAATAAAAAAGTGTCAAAAGTCCAAAAAAAAATCCAAAAGTTTCAAAAGTACAAAGAATCCGAAAAGAGTCTCTAGAAAAGTGTCAAATTCTTTCTTTGAGGTGTAACTCAAGTCACAACGTTCCAATTTTGAGAATTTGGAGTGATTTTCTTTCACAAAATTCTTGGTTCAAAACTTAGTTTACTTAAGAAGGCCATAGAGGATAGAGTGTTGAGTAATACACAATTCCTACATTTTCCACAAACAAAAAGTGAGTGATACACGTTAGTTTGAGTGAAATGTCTAATCACAAGAGTGATAGTTCTCCATTGTCTCCAAGGACAGCAACCCTACATGCCATGATTACCACACAATTCCAAACACTCCAAAGGCAAATGGAGCAAATGAAGTTGGAATATGATAGAAGGCTTGACAACCGAGCCCATTGGAGTTCAAGTGACTCGGATGGTGATAGAGCCAGGGGTAGACAAAGGAGGGAAGCAAGGAGAGGGAGAAGAAGAGAAGATAACAAAGTAGAAGGAGTCAAGCTAAAGGTTCCAACCTTTATTGGCAAAAATGATCCGGAAGCTTACCTTGAGTGGGAATTGAAAATTGAACAAGTGTTTGATTGCAATTCTTATAATGAGGAGAAAAAAGTGAAGGTGGAAGCCTTGGAGTTCAAGGAGTATGCCATGATTTGGTGAGTGGGATCAGCTTCAAAAAGAAAGGAGGAGGATTGGTGCTGAACCAATTGACTCATGGGAAGAAATGAAGTTGATCATGAGGAGACGGTTTGTTCCTAACTCCTATCAAAGGGATATTCATAACAAGCTATAAAGGCTCACACAAGGGTATAAAAGTGTTGATGAATATTTCAAGGAGATGGAATTAGCCTTATTTAGGTCAAATTTTCATGAAGACCGAGAAGCTACTATGGCAAGGTTCTTACATGGATTGAATCAAGACATCCAAGATATTGTTGAATTACAACACTATGTTGAGTCGGATGATCTTGTGCAACAAGAAATGAAGGTAGAGGAGCAATTGAGGCGAAAAAAGACTAAATTCTCTTCTAGTTCTAGTTCCAAATATCAATCATCAAGATGGGTGGACAAAATCAAGAAGGAGAGTCCAATGAAGGAAGCTACACCTAGCACCAAGGGAGCCGTGACTATAAACCAAGGTAAACTAGCCGTGGTTCCAAGTCAAAGGAGTAGAGATGTCAAGTGTTTTAAGTGCTTAGGCCTTGGACACATTGCTTCTCAATGCCCTACAAGGAAGACAATGATCATGACTAATGGAGAGATAGAATCTCAATCTGAAGCCTCAAGTGATGAAGAGGATGGTCATGAGGAGGATGATGCTAAAGTTCCTGAAGGTGACTTGCTTGTGGTGAGGAGGCTATTAGGGAGCCAAATCAAAGACTAAGAAGCTGACCAAAGAGGAAACATCTTCCATACAAGACGTCTAGTTGGTGGTAAGGTTTATTGTTTGATAATTGATAATGGAAGTTGCACCAATGTGGCTAGTACAAGGCTAGTATCAAAAGTAAACCTTGAGACTAAGACACACCCCACTCCATACCGCTTGCAATGGTTGAGTGAGGAAGGAGAAATGCTTGTTGACAAACAAGTTGAAGTTCCATTCACTATTGGGATCTATGAGGATTCAGTTCTACGTGATGTGGTGGATATGGAGGCTAGTCATTTGTTACTAGGCCGTCCATGGCAGTATGATAAAAAGGCAACACATGATGGAAGAACAAACAAGTATACATTGATACGCAAAAAAAGGAGGGTGATACTTTCTCCACTAACACCTGAACAAGTGTTAGAAGACAAGCGTATCTTGAAAAGAAAAATAGCACTGGAAAAAAAGAGAATGAGAGAAAAACAAAAGAAAGTGAAAAGAAACAAAAAGAGAAAAAGCCACGATACCTTATGGCTAAAGTGGAGGATCAAAGAGTTGTTCTAACCAAACAACCCACTATACATCTATTTGTTTTCACGACTAACTTTGTTTTGCCTAAAAATATTTCTAGAATTTTTTAGGAGCTTGTAATAATAAAAGGAGTTGATGACGGATGAGAGTCCAAGACAATGATCACTTGTCTTGATATTGGGCTCATGGATGGCTTAGTAAATCAAGTAGAATTCACTAAAGATTATGTCGAATCAAAAAGCATCGGAAAGCAAAAGGGGAGTATTTATATAATAATATTATAGAAAATGTTAATGGTTTGTTTCCGTTTAATATAGGTGAAGAAGACACAATTTCGAGGTCAAAATATCTTCAAGAAGGGGGGATGCTATGAACCTCAAAGAGCCTAACCTTGATCTTGGTGGTCATGAAGGCATAAGTGGTCGTATGACTAGGGCTCGGGCAAAAAGGGCTCAAAATGCCCTTGGACAACTCATAATGTTGATCCATGATGGTGAGCCAAAAATAGCCCAAGGGGGTGTAAAGATGCTCACTAGCATCTTGGTACATGGTTCTGACCGAGCCAAGGATGGACCAGGCCATGCGCAAGACTCAGGACACGGGACTGAGCAAGGCGCCAAAAATGGCCCTAGCGCGGAGCGAGACGCATCAGGCTCAATTCCTGACCGAGTTGGGGACTTTGGTGCACCCAGTGTTGCACCAGGCGCTGGGCCAAACTGGCCTGGCCAGGAAATCTGACCGAGGCGCATGCGCCAAGCGTGCCGCATCAGGCACTGGGCGTAGCCTGACCGAGTCAGGCCTAGCCAATTTAATTAGCATTGAGCAATTTTAATTTTTATAATAAATGTGTGGGCTAACTTTTGTCCAACACTTAGTTTAATTAATTAAAGCATGTTTGTAGTAAATCTGTCCATAAAAATTGACCATAATGAAAATTGACTCGTGGATGATTAAGGCAAGCATAAAAGTGTAACCGACACTTTAATGTCTGGACCAACTTATTATTTTCGTGAACCAAACTCATTCTAACTTTGTCTAATATTATTTGGCTGGTAAATAAAGACTATTGTAGCTGTTGGAAGGAAATTGCTCGAGGGAATCTACAAGGTGACCTTGGAGAAGCTTAAATGGGGCATTTATGAGGCTTAACACTATGTTTGGACCGTTGGAGCTAAATCCACCTGGGCACAATTCATTCTGAGGAATCCTAAGTTAATTTCGGAGTTGTTGGAGCAAAGTTGCTCGTGTGGAATTTGCATATGGCCGTTTGAGACCTTAATGGTGCATTAATGGTGCTTTATGCACCTGACTTAGCCGTTGACAACCTACCATTTTGCACCAATGGCATCCTATGCTATTTAGTGCATTATCTAGCAACACTTAGTCGTGGGAAATTCATTCCTTAGCAAAGGAATCCTATGCCAAGTCCAAGTGTACCCGAGGAGCATTAAGAAGGCTTAATTCCAACATTTTCCATGTGCCAAAATTAGAAGAATCCTATTAAGCTCATCAAAGCTTAGTCGTGAGCATTAAGGAGCCTTCAAGTCTCTTGATCAATTCACTTAATGGTTGAGTCGTGCACTTAAGAAGAAAAGGAAATCCCATGCTCATTCAACCGTGGCATTCAAGTTCATTAGGCCAAGTCATTAAGTTTGTTTTCAATTGTAATAAGGCACATGTGTTATTTCCTTTACTACTCGAATATAGTCTAAATTAGGAGTAGATTCATTTTCTTTAGAGTATCCAATGTAAGCGTGCTAGGCATGCACTTTAGTTGCCAACCGAGGGAGCCTTAGAGGTTTGCCTATAAATGTAATGCTTCATGCTATGAAATAAACAACTTTGAGTCAAACTAAATTGATTCCTTTGTAAATCAAAGAGGATTATATCCTTGTGAGAGTATTCTCCAAACCTTCTTGGATGAACCAAGATTAGAAGTTGTTATGAAGAACCAAGTTCTTGTGGCGAGCATCACTTTGGCTTATCAAACAACTAAGTTGTTTGTGGTGCCTTTCACCTCAAATCTTTTCCATCTTCTTTTATCCAAACACAAGTTATTTCCGCTGCATAAACTGAAGGGCTTAACTCAATTGTGAGCCTAGGCCATACACCAACCAAGATAGATCATTCCAAGGGCCTTTTACCCAAGAGGTTCACATCAGGTTGTAACTGGCCTGATCCATAACTGGATGGTCAAAAGGCTTTTCGTTGACCAAGACAATTTCAAAACCCGTCATTTCTTAAGATTTCTTCGACAAACTAATGTTAGGTTGATCAAAAAAGACAAACTAATCTTAGTCGAAGGACACCTCTTCCCATACAATGGAAAATTGGTTGGTTTCATAGGGCAAGAAATAACCCTAATAAGCCACATTGATCTACAACTCACCGTGGATGAACATCCCCTTTGCATAACCCTCAAAACCATATTTTTAGTGGTTGATTGTAAACCCAATGATAAAACTATTATTCAACCAAATGTGAATGCACCGGAGGTGATCATAAAGACAGCCCAATTCATAATGAAGTTATTGTGTCCATATTTTAAGGCTATGTTTTGGAGTTATGAGGGAAATGAAATAAGTTAGATCAAAGGGCTAGGAAAGGGGACGAAGGGAAAGAGAAAGGAAAACAACCTTCTCCCTTGTTTATCAGCATGAAATTTAGATGGAGAGGATAAACTAATTATAATGTTAGAATATTTTTTATTTTTTTTTAAAAATGTAATTAACAATGAGATATGGACAATAATACATAATTATATATTTTACTAAAAATATTTAGGTATTTTTACATTTTATCTCAATAAAAACCTCAAATTTGGGGAACTATAAAAATAGTCATGGAGAGTTTTTGAGGGATTGAGAAACCCTAAAAAACATTCCTCTTCTTCTCTAACACCGAATTTTCTGTGTATGTTTTATTAATTATTTATTTTACCAACGATTAATTTTAGAAATTAATCGGTTTTGATTTAGGCTAAACCATAGTTGAGTGTTAGTCTTGTTTTGTGATTTTCTATTTGGTGGTAAATTTTCATAATTTGTTGTGACGAAAGGTTTTTGAACTATTGTTGGGCCCAAATTCGCCCGAATTCGGTCCAATAACGTATTTTTGAGCTCCGTAACTCGAAATGTAATTCCGATTTCACCATTGGCTTTGAAATAATATTTCGAATCAAGATAGACATCAAGTTCATCCAGAACGCATTTCTAAATATTTTTCCCTCTGAATTCCGTGTTTCGAAGTTCTAACCATAAACCGAAATCGGGAGATTTTTAATATCTGACCGAATATTATCCGATAATACTCGGGAATTTTTTAATTGATAATGTTTCACCGAAAAGGTCATATCACTTTCATGTAAAAGGCTTGTTTGTTGAACAAGCAAAAGTACATATTCTCTTACACAAAATCTCTTAAATCACTCACATATCTCTTACACAAACTACTTTTTTAAAAACCTTTGACTTTTTCCCTCCCAAAATCAAATTTCTTCACTTTAAGGAGTTAAATCCTAACTAAGAGAATACATTTGGCATTTTCACACACTTTCTTCACTTTTGCATTTTCTAAAGAACTCTCAAGGTAGTTGTTCATAGTTCTTCATTTTGATTTCTTCATCTCTTAAGATAATACACTTGGAATTTTCACACTCTTTCTTCACTTTTGAATTTTCTAAAGAACTCTCAAGGTAGTTGTTCATAGTTCTTCATTTTGATTTCTTCATCTCTTAAGATCTAACAATTAGATGTTTATAAAATTCTAGTATGATGTTTATATGTATGTTATGAACATTTTCAACCATTGAAATGTCCTAATAATCTTCCTAACTCTTTTTATGCATAAAACTCTAAATATGTGCTTTCTTGATATTAGAAAGTTATTTTTGAAACCATGATCTCTTTGTGTTCATGGGGCTATTTTTAGTATTTAAAAAGATTGCATTTTGTTAATTTTAGTTAAAACTTAATTCTCTTTAATTGCTCCCCTACATCATAGAATTTATGAGTATTCTTGACGATGTTACCAAGGGCCAAACTCTCCAAACTTGTAGTGCAGCTTCATGTACCGCCATCAAATGGAATATGCTGCCTAGCCACCTCTTGTTAGGAAGTCTTTCGATATATGGAACCTCTAAACAAAAGTTCACCAATAGTCGTCCTCTTCAATACTTAGTCAAAATGAACCTTGGAGCTTCCTTGGAAAGCCTCAACCGCTACCATCATTGTCTACTCCAACAATCCTAGTTCAGAAGAACTATCATACTCCATCATAAGGAGTATACCTACAACACACACTTTGCATCAATACTAACTAATGTCTGTGTCACATCCTTACATCCAAGCCAATGCCCATGTGACACCCCTACATCTCTATCAGTGCTCGTGTTACACCTTGCATCAAAGCCAATGTCCGTGTTACACCCTATATCAAAGTCAGTCAATGCCTCTATGATTTTGTGGATCTGCTAACAATTAATATCCTTCACTATGACATTCAGACACGCCATTAAGATATTCCATTTCTAATCTCAAACGAGATCGTTCTCTCAACATCTAGAGAGATATTGTCAGTACTTGTCTCAGGGCCAAACTCAACATTTGAGTCCCTATCTCCACATTGATCCTAATTCTGTATATGAACTTCTAAGATTCTAGATCAACACATACATCATCCCACACAGTTCCGTCATATTTTCTTCTTCTTCAATTCATATACTTTATACTTGCACAGTACCTTTGACGCATTTTGTCTCGCCATCACGCCTTCATCCTCTCTAGCCATTATCTGACGCTTGGGTTAAGAGTCATATACAAATTGACTCTGATACCAATTGTTGGTACAGTGGAAGTAATCGTTGTGCAGCGTTGACCACAAACAATCAAATAAAGTGTATAGAATAAATAGAAGAGAAGAACAACAGAATTTGGTAACAGGGTTCGGTCAATTGTGTCAACGTTCCTGGAAGCGTTGAGCGACTACCAATATATTATTAGAGAATAATGATTACAAAATCTAGTACACTCATAGGCCCAACTGTCCATGAGGTGTTTCTATTTTATGTTTATATTTGGTGCACATTATAATAAGACCTGAGTCCAATATATAACATTAATATTCAACTGTATTCTAATACTAGACAATGTAGGACTTCATATAATAACATATTTTAAACATTTCCAACACTCTATAACAGTTAGCTATGACTTCCATATTAAGGTATTTGCTTATGTGGTAGGTATTCTATAACATAAGTAGATGACTATGATGGAATTTCTCTGAATAATCCCTTTGATTGAACGCGGAAAACCTAATGATCAGGGCTTTGTTCCTATAACAAAATGTTTATGTCCATACATAAACCCAAATGGAACAACCCTGATCTAGACCGAAGAAACCCCAATTGATTTCATAGTGAAGAAGAAGAGCATACCTTGATTAGCCATTTGGAATTTCAAGGGGATGTGGGTATGAAAATGTTCCAGATGATAGAGCCTGATGGTTTTCCTTCTGCTTCTCTAGAAGGGAATGAAAAGCCAAGGAGAGTGACAACCTGATAGAACTCTGATGAGGATGTTGCCTTTTGGGCAACTCCTTATCCCTCCACCTTTATTCTCCTCAGTTATTCAACCAAACCTATTATTCTACAAATGGGGACCATAACCCATAAAAGTAACCGTAGCGGTTACTACTTAAGATGCAATAATTCTAATTCAGTCCCGTCATCAAATCAGAAATTGCCTGAAGGTATCTACACTTATAATATTTCATGACACATATGCCCTTAGCCACCAAATTAATTCTTGAAGACCATTTTATATTTGGCTAATTAAATAATATCCATAACACAATTATAGAATTATATTTGTGACCCATAAATTGTCAGAAATTCTAACAGACTAAGTTTACCTTTAAAATAAACGTGACTAACCTTCTCTCAAAACTATCGACTAGGATTCAAATATTTGATCATCAAGATAAAGTTTAACTAAAGTAAAATTTATTCTCATTACTATTTACAACTATCCACTTTTCGGTTGAACGTGTTTTTACTATTAGCTCCAAATTAATTACATTTAAAATGTTATATACTCGTGTCCCTATGTATGTGAGAAAAGGGAAAAGGAAAAGCACACCGACAATGTAGCCCTTATTATTTACAAGTATTCAATACATTACACGAGGGTGACAGATTGGAGTGGGAGGGGGAAATATGTATCTTTAGTTAAGGAAGGAACTTATTCATTCATGAGTTTTGTAACTTCTTTTACTTTTCCTTTTCCAACCATACATGTCATTAGAGTAATACATCGGTTGTTTCTAAGTGAATAAGAATATTTTTATTATATTTTTTATTATGCCGTTCTTATTTTTTATATTTTTGTTCTTAAATAAGAACAATTTTTTATTGTTCTTAACCAAGGAAAAGCGATGAGAAAGGTAGATATTGTGGGGAAAATAGATATTATGAGACTTAAATAAAATAAGAATGATATTTATCATTATAAGAAAAATAGATATTTATCTTATTTCATGAAGAATTGTAAAAAATTATAAAATAATGTTTGGATCCAAACAATAATGAATATTCTATTCGTTCTGCTCTTAACATCTTAATGCTTTTGTGTTTGTGAACACAAAACTTGTACTCTACGGACTCACATGGCATGGCAAAAGTTTTAGTAATGTGTCAACAACGGCAGTTTTTACTGGTTATATGTGAATATAGATTCATTTATTCTAAGAGTAAGTTTTTTAAACTTATTTTATATTCTAGCTATCAATTCTAGGAAAATCTAATAGTTTGAATTAATTGATAGATTTAAACCGTTAGATTTTAAAAAAATTGATGACTAGAATGTGGAATAAGTTTAAAAATTGATAGACACTCTTTATATATACATCCTATAAAGTTATAAAGATAATAAATTTGTGTCAGAGAATTATATATGACTCACAAAAATTAAAAGTTACTTATAGATATTGTGATCAATTAATAAAAACACATGTGTATTTATCTTTTAATCATAATCATTTAAATAAAATTCAATGGTTCATATTAATTCTTTTTATGCCTAATAATAATAATTATTCTTAAATAAGTTATGGTTGATTATTTTATAATTTTTTACACCTATCTCTAAGCACATTTTTAAGTTATGGTTGATTTCGATTTTTTAAAGAAATTTATATTTTTATAGAAATTTTTATACAATAAGGAGATATAATCATCCCCATATATAGATTCATCCATTTCAAATATTTAAGTTTCCTTTGGTGTCATGAAACTACATATCTAACATTATAATTTGACTTGTTGCAATATAAAGTTCAGTGAGGATCATTCACTGACCTATCTTACTTTTTTTTGTTTTACAAAAAGTATCCTCACATCTTTTTTTGGTAATAAACTAATCATCTTTTAGGTGTATGGTTGTCCTTCTCAATAGATGTTACTCACAAAAATTGAACTCTTTATATTTTGGTCATCCTGGGAGTGAGTTAAAAATGGTCATGATAAAATATGTCTCCCCCCCATATCCTCACTTTTAAACACTAAGCATAACAATAACTTATGATGATCATAACTTATCTTACTCTTTATTTTATCTTGTAATTATTCTATCATAACCACTAAATGCATCTTATTAATTAGGGGAGCTTATATACCTTTGGGTAATTAGGAAAAAGTTGTATTAACAACAACATAGTGCTGAATAATTTCTTCGGTATTTTAAAATAACATGCAAGTAAAAAGTTAAAATTAATAAATAAGAGAAAGATAATTAACAAAAACTTTTAATATCTAATGCAATGTACAATTAAGTATTGCGAAAGTTAAACTCAATATGCCTCATGATCTTTTATTTTATTTTCGTTGATGGATTACATAGCCATATGCTTCCTTATATAGAAAAGTTGCATTACTTGCAGCAAAAGCAATGTGATTAAGAGGAGAATAAAACCGAACTAACTAACCAACAAACTTGCCTAACTAACATAGGGTGAGCTATCTTCTAGAATATATGAGGTGTGCCCATATAAAATACACGTGCCAACTAAGTGCCCATGTGCATAGAACTTTCACCGAGCAAGCCTTGAGGTCTTGGTTGAAACCTGGTGCGCCAAGGTCAGTCAAGCCTTGGTAGAAATCTGGTGCGCATGCCTTGAGGCCTTGGTTGAAATCTGGTGCGTCAAGGCTAGTCAGGGCCATGCGCCTGACCGTATGCTGTTGTGCGCCAATACTGGTGTGCATCAGCCTGAGCAAGTCTGGCGTGTCAATCTGACCGAGCCTGGTAAGCCTGGCACGAGCAACCTGACCGAGGGGACTACGCTTGATGCTTGGCGTGGCACGAGCATCCTGACCGAGGTGACTATGCTTGATGCTTGGCGTGGCCTGAGCTATGTTGTCTCGGTCAAGGGCCTTGCCCTGATGCGCTATGGCGCATAGGACTCTGACGGAGTTGCTTGAACCAGTGGCTTGTGCTGGAGCATAGGATGAGCCTTTGGTTTTGTTGGTGTGAGCATGGGGCACATATGCATGTGGTTTGGTTGGCTAGTTATTGTGGGTAGTATTTTGATGTTGAGTATGTTCCAATAGCCCCCCGCAAGCTGGAGCATAGATGTTGATTGTGCCCAGCTTGGAAAGCAAGTAATGGAATGGTGTAGGATCCAGAGCTTTAGTTAGGATATCTGTTGTTTGTTGAGTTGTTTGGATAGGAAGGAGGTGGAAGAGCTTGTTTTGGAGTCGTTCTCGAACCACATGGCAGTCAATATCTATGTGCTTAGTTCTTTCATGAAAGACAGAATTTGCAGCAATATATCGAGCTGAATTATTATCACAATATAAGAGGGAAGGTTGAGTGAAATGTACCTTGAAATTGGTGAGCAAATAAGTGAGCCATTGGGTCTCACATGAGGTGGAAGCTAATGCTCTGTATTCTGCTTCAGAAGAGGAACGGAATTATTGTCACAATATAGGAGGGCAGGTTGAGTGAAATGTACCTGGAAATTGGTGAGCAAGTAAGTGAGCCATTGGATCTCACATGAAGTAGAGGCTAATGCTCTGTATTCTGCTTCAGAGGAGGAACGAGCCACAGTTGTTTGCTTTTTGGATTTCCATGACACTAAGGAATCACCAAGAAAAACACAAGAGCCAGTGATGGATTTGCGTGAGTCAATGCAGGCTGCCCAATCTGAATCACTGAATGCTTTGAGTTGAAGAGTTGATGTGGTGGAGTAAAATAATCCCTGGCCAGGGCTCCTTTGGTGTATATCAGAACACGAGTGAGAGCTTGTTGGTGAGTGATGGTTGGTTGTGCCATAAATTGACTTAGTTGTTGCACAGCATAGTTGATATCCGGTCTTGTGTTGGTCAGGTATAGGAGTTTGCCTACCAATCTTCTGTATGCTGCTGGATCAGAGTGAGGAGTTGATGTGTCTTGGTGTAGCTTGGTGGTCTTCACAATGGGTGTTGGTGTTGGTTTTGAGGCTAGGAAGCCAGTATCTGCAAGAATATCAAGTGCATATTTTCTTTGGCACAAGGTGATGCCTTGTGTGGATCTAGCAATTTCTAGGCCTAAGAAGTATTTGATTGGGCCTAGATCTTTAATTTTAAAGTGAGTGTCCAAGCATAATTTGACCAAATCAATTTCTTTTTTACTGTTACCAGCTAACACCAAGTCATCAACATATATAAGTAAGGCAGTAAAGACAGAGTTAGAAGCCTTAGTAAACAAAGAGTGGTCATGGTGAGATTGTGTGTAGCTAAGGGATAATAAACATTTAGTTAGCCTAGTGAACCATTGCCTTCCAGCTTGTTTTAAACCATAGAGGGACTTGTGGAGTTTACAAACTTTGTTTGGGTTTGTACATGTGACACCCTGAGGAATGGACATGTAGACTTCCTCATGTACGTCACCATGCAAGAAGGCATTGTTGACATCCAATTGATGCACAAGCCAATTTTGTGAGGCTGCAATGGCTAAGAGGAGCCTTACTGTGGTTAGTTTAATGACTGGTGCAAAAGTGTCAAAGTAATCAAGTCCCTCTGTTTGGTTATATCCCTTGGCAACCAATCTTGCTTTGTATCTCTCAATAGTGCCATCAGATTTGTACTTAATCTTGTAAACCCACTTGGATCCTATAGGGGTCTTTTCAGGTGGTAAGTCAACTATGATCCAAGTTCTATTTATCTTGAGGGCATTTAATTCATGTTGCATGGCTACTATCCAGTGATGGTGCTTGACTGCTTGGTAGTAGTGTTTAGGTTCTATATTGGTCTGAACAAACAATATATGCTTTAGATAACTAGGTGAGACTGTGTTATAAGAGAGGACAGTGGATAAAGGATGGCTAGCCTTGGTGTGTTTGGTTTGAGTATGGCTAGGGGAGAGAAGATTGCAGTGGAATTCATGCAAGTAGGCAGGGGCACTTCTATTCCTCTGAGATCTTCTAACAGGGTTGTTGGTGGCCTCAGAGTTAGTGGGGGTGTCAAGGATATGATTAGGACTATTTGACTCTAAGGGCATGTTGTTAGCTTGTTGATCTGTTGTGTCATGGAACATTGGACTCTGGTGTAGAAGGGCAAAGTCATCACTCTCTATTGGTGTGACGGTGAGGTCTCTAGTCTGTTTGGTGTTATAGGGAAAGATGTGTTCATGAAATATGACATGCCGAGAAATAAAGATTTCTCTGTTTCTTAAATCAAAGAGTATGTACTGTTGTCTTTAAATCCAAGGAATATGCACTTTCGGGCCCTAGGGTCAAGCTTAGTCCTATGTTGAGCTAGGGTGCTAGCAAAGCACAAAGAGCCAAAAACTCTCAGATCTTGTAGGTTGGGTAGTTTATCATTGAGAAGTTCATATGGTGACTTGTGCTGTAGGTTTGGGGTTGGTAATCTATTTATAAGGTAGACTGCATGATGGACAACATAAGACCAAAAGGTTTTAGTCATTTGATTGGAAGAGTAAGGTCCTTGCCACATTTAGTATATGCCTATGTTTCCTCTCCACAACCGAGTTCTGCTGAGGGGTTTCTACACAGGATGTTTGATGCATTATTCCTTTCTCCATAAAGAAACTAGGGGTGTTGAATTCAACACCATTATCTGTCCTAATGACTTTGATCAATTTCCCAAATTGAGTGTGAGCCATTTGGACAAAGGCATACATAAGATGTCTAGCTTCTACTTTAGATTTCATAAGGAACAATCAAGTGTGTCTAGTGTGATCATCAACAACAGTAAGAAATTACCTATGGCCATGTATATAAATATTTGCTTTGGGCCCCCAAATGTCCATATGAACAACATCAAAGGCATATGAACATCTATGCATATTATTTGGAAAAGAAAGCTTAGCTTGTTTACCCAAGTGGCAGAAATCACATACAAGATTATGTTTACAGTCTATATAGCTAAAGGTTTTGCATACAGAGTTAAGTATGTTCATTGAAGGATGGCCTAGCCTAAAGTGCCACAAGTCAAAAAAGGCAAAGTATTTAAAGTAATCACATCATGCACTATATCCAAGTTATCCTTAAGGTCTCTCCTAAGTATGTAAAGCCCATTGATAACATCAGCATGCCCAATCATCCTCAACGTAGTCATATCCTGGATAGAGCAATTTAAGTCATCAAACATTAGTTTACAGTGTAATGAGGACACTAGCTTGTGCACTGAGATCAGGTTATATTTAAAAGTAGGCACATACAATACATTGTGTAAGGCCAGTGACTCAGAGAAGATTATTGTGCCTGATATCTTGGTTTGAATAGTGGTTCCATTAGGCAAGTTTATATTGATAGGCCTTATGTGCTTGAAGGTGTTAAATTTTGATAAGGAGGGGCACACGTGGTCAGTGGCCCCTGTGTCAAGTATCCATTGATCATTCATACCTGAGGGTTCTTGATGTTCTTGGCCAGGTCTACTTTGAGTGTCAGTGTTTGCCATGATACTAAGTTGATTCACATTATGTCCATTCCCTGCTCCATTGTTTGTTCCAATGCTTTTGAAGAGTGACTCCAATTGAGCATATTGCTCTGGCCCAAAGTTGAAGCCTGTGTTCCTTGTATTAGAGGTTGGTGCCTGATTCTTTTCAATTTTGTCTGGGTTCATGTCTTGAGTTTTTGTTACATTGACTGATCCACTATCTTGTCTTGATCTCCCTTGAGGTGTGTTGGGAGGAAAGCCATGCTTGAAATAACATGTTTCTATTGTATGCCCGTTCCTCCCACAATAGGTACATACCTTTTGTCCGCCATTTCTTTGTCCACCAAACCCTCTGTTAGAGCTCCTGCCAAAGCTCATTCCTCTTCCTTGCATATTACCTCCTCTTTGTCCAGGAAATCTTGATTTCCATTGTTGTGTAGTCTTATTCCTGTTGGTGCCAAACTTGTCATTTGAGAAGTTAAGCAGTGCCTTAGAGCTTGTTGGATTGACTTCATCAAAGCGCCTTTCTTGTTGTTGTACTAGTGAGAATGCCTTGTTTATTTGAGGCAGTGGCTCCATGAAGAGTATTTGTGCTCTGGTTGCACTGAATTCATCATTTAATCCTTTGAGGAAGCAGATGACATGTTCCACTTCTCTTTGGTCCCTTATAGCTTTTGTTGATCCACAATTGCACTTGACCTCACAAATGCACACAGGTATCATTCTCAAGGACTCTAGTTCCTCCCAAAGTGTTTTCAATTTTGTGTGATATGTTGATATGCTCCTGTCCCCTTGTTTCATTGAGTGTAGTTCTTGCAATACATATGAAATTCTGAAGTAATCTCCCTTTGAGAATCTTTTCTTCAAGTCTGCCCATAACTCTTGAGCACTCTCAATGTACATGGTGCTTTGTGCAATCTCTGGTGAGAGGGATCTTGTGATCCATGATATGACCATGTTGTTGCATCTATCCCACATGTCATACTCCAAAGATTATTGTGGCGGAGGTGTAATAGAGCCATCAATTAACTTTATTTTGTTCTTGGTCTTTAGTGCTCTACTCATGATCTCATCCATGAGTGATAATTTGTTCCTTCAAGTGGTGGTGTGACCAACACAACCCCTGGGTTCTCTCTGGATGGAGGAAATATGGGCTCTGCACTTCGCTAGTGCTTAAGGTGGTTAGCATGCTTCTTTCTTGCTCCATTGCCAATCAATTCTTGGCTGCTCCTTCTTTCTATTTCTCCTGAATTCTTGGCTATGTCTCCTTTGAATGAGGTGAGTGAAAAAGATTTCTACAATCTTGGGTAAATCAATCTTGGGTAAACAGAGCCTTCATAGAGAAGGCTCTGATACCATATTGCGAAAGTTAAACTCAATATGCCTCATGATCTTTTATTTTATTTTCGTTGATGGATTACATAGCCATATGCTTCCTTATATAGAAAAGCTGCATTACTTGCAGCAGAAGCAATGTGATTAAGAGGAGAATAAAACCGAACTAACTAACCAACAAACTTGCCTAACTAACATATGGTGAGCTATCTTCTAGAATATATGAGGTGTGCACATATAAAATACACGTGCCAACTAAGTGCCCATGTGCATAAAAACTTTGACCGAGCAAGCCTTGAGGTCTTGGTTGAAACCTGGTGCGCCAAGGTCAGTCAAGCCTTGGTAGAAATCTGGTGCGCATGCCTTGAGGCCTTGGTTGAAATCTGGTGCGCCAAGGCCAGTCAGGGCCATGCGCCTGACCGTATGCTGTTGTGCGCCAATACTGGTGTGCATCAGCCTGAGCAAGTCTGGCATGTCAATCTGACCGAGCCTGGTAAGCCTGGCACGAGCAACCTGACCGAGGGGACTACGCTTGATGCTTGGCGTGGCACGAGCATCCTGACCGAGGTGACTATGCTTGATGCTTGGCGTGGCACGAGCATCCTGACCGAGGTGACTATGCTTGATGCTTGGCGGGGCCTGAGCTATGTTGTCTCGGTCAAGGGCTTTGCCCTGATGTGCTATGGCGCATAGGACTCTGACCGAGTTGCTTGAACCAGTGGCTTGTACTGGAGCATGGGATGAGCCTTTGGTTTTGTTGGTGTGAGCATGGGGTACATATGCATGTGGCTTGGTTGGCAAGTTATTGTGGGCAGTATTTTGATGTTGAGTATGTTCCAATATTAAGTATACGAGTTTATCAAAAGGTGTTTATTAGTTTTTGCTGTGGAAAAAAAAAGAAGTTGTTTATTAGTTGAATAACTTTATAAAATAATTGACTTATAAGCTTTCGTGCCACGCTAAGGTATAGTAGGGATTAATGCAAAAAATATTATAGGGAAAGGCCAGATTGGTCTACAAACTTACTATTTTCACTCTTATGTGTATGTATATAATTCTACTTGTTCACTCGATTTTGCTCGATCTTAATTGAGTTAGAATATGATTAGAGATGGAAAAACGGGTCGTCCGACCCGTTTAGCCCGCGCCCGCAAATGCCCGCAAAAATTTAAGCGGGTGCGGGCATGCCCGCATTGACTTAATGGACAAAATTCAATGCCCTGCCCGTTTTAAAACGGGCTTGCGGGCAGCCCGTGGGCATTGTTGAATAATTAAAAAAAATAAAAAATTCATATAATAAATAAAATAAAATTAAATAAAGTAGTTGAAGATAAAAAGTTAACAAATTTTTTTGATATTTTATATGAAGCTTAACAAATTACATTAGATTACAATTTTTTTAGGGAATAAAAATCACTTACATCATAACTTATTTAAAATTTTCTTATTTTTTTCTTAAATTATATTTATGGGCCGCCCGCATGCCCAATGGAAATGCCTGCAAATTTAGCGGGCAAAACGGGCAAATGGACAAAAAATGTATGTCCTGCGTGCAAAGAAATGTGGGCTATGCGGGCGTGCCCACGTGAAATGCCCGTTTTGCCATTTATAAATATGATTGTGTTTCATCGGGTTCAGCCTAAGTTTGAGTTCAAAAATTAGATCAAATCAATATTTAGATACATGTTGTTACCGTAGCTTGCAACAATTATAAATGGCACGAAATAATACTTACTGGCTGAGTCATGACCAGGTCGTTCTCTTTAAGACGTTTCGTGACATTGCCCAAAATGTGCAAGTAGACTGTCAACCACGCCGTCCCCAGGATAAAACAGCTCAGATCTCTGTTATCGAATTCTTACTACACTGTAAGAACCAATCTCGAATACACCCACCACAATATGGCTACTAGTGCCAATTCTCGAAATACCCACAATATGGCTACCTGTGCCAATTCTCTTCCCACAATACTGACCATCAGTGTCAGTTCTCGAAATGTCAACAATATGGCTACCTGTGCCAATTCTTTCCCCCAATATTGACTACCAGTGTCAGTTCTCGAAATTTCCAGAATATGGCTACGTGTGTCAATTCTTTCCCCCAATACTGACTACCAGTGTCAATTCTCGAAATTCCCACAATATGGCTGTCTGTGCCATTTCTTAGTGCCACGGAAAGAAATGGGGAGAAGTTTGCCGGAAATGCATCGGTGGAAGATATGAGGGAGAAAGAAAAAGTTGAATGAATGCGCATTCAACTTGGGGCAAGAAAATATGAAGGGAGAAGGCTTCTATTTATAACTTGGGATTTTTTCCAAGTTCCTCATCTCTCCAATGTGGGACTTGAGAGTTGTTTTTTTTTTCAAAACTCTTCTATGTGGGACTTGAGAGTTGTTTTTTCAAAACTCTTCTATGTGGGACTTGAGAAATGTTTTTTTAAAACTCTTCTATGTGGGACTTGAGTGTTTTTTTTATATTTCACACTCAAAAGTTCCCACTAATGGTTTTCAACAAACCATGTTCCAACAATCCCCGACTTGAAATTAAAAAACAATTTCCGAGAATATTTGTGGTCTCAATAAGATTGTGCATAAACAAATGTGTCATGCGACTTGAACCTTTGCATAGTGAATAAGATCCAGATTTTACTAGAGTGACTCGTAGTCTTGAACTCTATCTCCAGCATCAAACCACACACAACCTTTTTAAAGGTGTATTCTGTAGAGTTCGTGTGTCAAAGGTCATGCACATCCATCCCAGTATAGTGAACGCTCTAGAAATTTATGCCCCAAAATTTTATAGGAAGCAGCCCCCACTTCGACATTCACATAGGTGAGTCTATCAATAGTACTCCTATAGCCTAGGTACTCCACTCCAATTGGAGTATAGATCTCATTAAGAGTTTAACTCATCCTTACATATGCTACAGGAATCATGCTTCTCATAATTTTATAGCATGTTCATTCTCATATCACTTCACAACTTGTTATTACCCATTGAACCTATTTCTTGGGATCTCTAGTCAGTTAAGTCGGGTTACCATCATGAGTGATCCTCGTTCTAAAGGCAATAGTTTCATACTCATAGAAGTATTATGGAATTTCTCTCTAGCTAGTCCTTTTGTCAAAGGATCTGCTAAGTTATTCTTAGTGCATACATGGTCCACTCTAACAGCTCATGTAGAGAGTAACTCTCTAATGGTATTGTGCTTACTACGTATTTGTCGTTTCTTACCGTTATAAAAGCGGTTCTCAATTTTTTTGCAATAGCGCGGTACTATCACGATGGATCAACACAACTGATATATGTTTTTCCCATAGGAGAATCTCTGCAAGCAAACTTCTCAGCTAACTTGTTTCTTCATTCGCTCTTGCTAATGCTATCATC
>NC_032024.1:8062788-8098254 GCF_001865875.1 Lupinus angustifolius
CATAGTTTGTTTCTTCTTAGACTCTAGATAGTCCATCTCATCATTTATGGCTTCTCGCCACAAATCAACATCCAAAGAAGTCAAAAACTTCTTGGAGAGTTGATGGATTATCCTCCAATATATAGATCATATAATCAGGTCTATACTCTTTAACAATTATTGCTCTCTTACTTCTTCTAGGTTCTATTTCAAACCATTTATTTTCTATCATGATCTCTAATCACAAGTATGTGACTAGTTGAAGTGCCCCCACTATTCCTCAATTTAAAAAAGAATTTCCTCTCATTAAAGTCAACATCGTTAGACTCAATGATCACTTTTGCATTAAGGTCGTAAAACTTGTACGCCTTACTGTTTACAGCATACCCAATGAATATACATTCATAGGCTCTATGAGTTTAATTCTCTAGGGTCATACTATTAGAATGATTTCATGAGCAATTCTATGTATCTCATAAGACTGAGACTCTACTGATTTATTATCAGTCATTTGATACTTGAGGTAGAGGTAACATCATATATATATTTTTTATCTTAACTTCCCCAATATCATATTTCTTTATTTCTCAAGTGCATACCAGATTAATATGACAGACATATATGGGTTGTAGTAATTATAGAGATCCTCTGACAACTCATTCAAAATGAAATGCATAAAAGTAATCATTTTCATTCCAAAGAGCTATATTAATAGCTAGTTTATCCTTTTTTTCCAGCTTTCTCCACCAACATTAGGACATTGATTTTCAAAACGTGTGTAACTTTTCTCATAGTGAGAAAATTTTCATTTTATGTTGCTAATGTTTGAAATTTGTCTCATCAAACCGAAATGGTTTGTTTAGGTCATAACTGTTCGGTCCAATAATATTATCTATGAATGCCATTGCAGTAGAAACGTCTTAAAATTGTTGTTACCGTAGCTTGCAACAATTATAAATGGCACGAAATAATACTTACTAGCTAAGTCACGACCAAGTCGCTCTCTTTGATGTTTCGTGGCACTACCCAAAATGTGCAAGCAAACTATCAACCACGCCGTCCACATGATAAAATAGCCCATATCTTTGTTATCGAATTCTTACTACACTGTAAGAACCGATCTCGAATACACCCACCACAATATGGCTACCAGTGCCAATTCTCAAAATTACCTACAATTTGGCTACCCGTGCCAATTCTCTTCCCACAGTATTGACTACTAGTGTCAGTTCTCGAAATGCCCATAATATGGCTACATGTGCCAATTCTTTCCCCCAATACTGACTACCATTGTCATTCTCGAAATTTCCAGAATATGGCTACATGTGCCAATTCTTTCCCCAATACTGACTACTAGTGTTAGTTCTTGAAATTCCCACAATATGGTTGCATGTGCCATTTCTTAGTGCCACATAAAGAAAGTGGGAGAAGTTTGACAGAAATGCAATGAGGTAGAAAGAAAAATATTGAATGAAAGCGCATTCAACTTGGGGCAAGAAAATATGAAGGGAGAAACCTTCTATTTATAACTTGAGATTTTTTCCAAGTTCCTCATCTCTCCAATGTGGGACTTGAAAATTGTTTTTTTTCTTCTTCAAATCTCTTCTATGTGAGACTTAAGGGTTTTTTCAAAACTCTTCTATATGAGACTTGAGAGTTGTTATTTCAAAACTCTTCTATGTGAGACTTGAGAATTGTTTTTTCAAAACTCTTCTATACGAGACTTAGGTGTTTTTTTTATTTTTTATATTTCACACCCAAAAGTTCTCACTAAAGTTTTTAACAAACCATGTTCCAACAATACGATTAAGGGACAAACATACTTTGCCCAACTCATCTCATAGTTATTCATTCGTCAGGTTGTATGTGTAAATTCAATTGTGTACACAATAATGTTATATCTTTGACTCAAATTATCATTAATTTTCTAATTTTCATCATATATATATATATATATATATATGCATGATTAACAAAATTACATATATATCATTTCATATGTCTAATTACATATTCATAATATTTATAAATAATATTACGAATATTTTATCTAAAAGAGATATGCATTGTATTTAAAAAATTCTATAATCAAATTATAATTCAAAATTTATCTCAATTGATATTTAAAATCAGTTTATAATTTAAGTCAAGTTTAAATTCAAAAAACAACATGATAAATATTTATGGCCAGATAAGCACCTAGCTTTAATATTAACCTCGAGTATGTATTATTCATATGAAAGATATAAAATAAAAAAAGTTTGATGGAAACAATAAGTAAAATATATTATTAAAATCTCCTTTTTCACGTGGGCAACGGTCTATCGGAAGATAATTTGTGTTTACCAAACAATTCCAAATCCAACAACTACTCTCTCCCTTTCTCTCTCTAACACACGACGTTTCTCTTTTCATCATAACTTACTTATAACTGTTCCTTAACGCCTCTACCATACCTTCACCTTTTCCCATTTTTCTCTTCCTCTTTAATAAATCACTCTCCTTCTCTCTCTAAAATAACTTTCTCTCACTTCAATGGAGACTCCTCATTCTCCTTCTTCCTCTTCTGAAAGGGACCCCACTTTCGAACCCAGGACGCCGATAGCAGTACGCCGTGCGTTACAGTTTCTGAACTCCGATGAGCCACAGATGAGGGTCCAAGCCGCCCGTGACATACGGCGGCTTACGAAGACGTCTAGACGGTGCCGCCGACAGCTTGCGGAAGCTGTTGGCCCACTCGTGTCGATGCTCCGAGTCGACTCGCCCGAGTCACATGAACCCGCTCTCCTCGCTTTGCTTAATCTCGCCGTTAAAGACGAAAAGTACGTGGCTTTTGAATTTTTCTTCATTTTATTAAAAACAGAAAATCGGTTTTTTTTTATGGGCGTTGATTTCTATTTTTGTTTGTATTTAATTAATTTTTTAATTTTGGTTTTGGGTTATTGGTCTGTGATGATTTCATTGTTCGATAGTCGATACGCTTTGCTTTCACTGCTTTCAACGTATTTGATTTGCTTTAGGAATTCGTGCGCTTTTTTATGCATATTGTTTGATTTGCTTTTTTAGTCATCAAGTTAGGGATTATATGCATATTACTCTTTCCCTCTTAAACATTGATAACTGATTTATAGCTCATTCGTGTATAAAAGTAGCTAAACTAAATTGTTATTTTTAATATTTTTCAGAAATTAAACCTATAGCCAAAGGTTTATTGAAATTGTTAATAAAAAACCAACAAAATATTTGTCTTCGTGTAAGGTCTCACACTTGGATCCGGGGCCATACTTGTTGGAGGGAGAGTCACTCATCGATTATGGGAAGCTTCTTCGGGTGACTAGTTCCTCAGGGATAACCTTGGTTATATTAAACAAAAGTTAAGGAAAATGGAACGATTTATTCAAATAGGTAGGAAAAGGTGGAAGTTTATTAAAATATTTATAGAATAATAAACATAAGTTGTACTTATGAAGGTTTCCATTTAGTATGTAGTCTTCACTGTTATTGAAGGAAACATTCTAGATAATCTGTTCTAAATAGAGATATATAAGTACAAAATTTGTACAATAGTGTGTATATGTATACTATAGTATCTTATACTATCTCTGATCCTATTCGTATGTATGTGTGTAGTATGTATCTATGTGATATAATATACAATACTTAGGAGAATATGCTTTTCATTCTATCTCCTCGTTTTATATTCCTTTTTCTATTAGCGTCTGTGGTTGGTGAGAAAGAGAAAATACACGAGAATCTGGAATTGTTATTTGGGGGGATGGTTGGATTTTGTTTTCTTAATTAATAATTCTATGAAGAAATTTCTTAGGGATGATGCTCTTTTTTGTTGGTAGAGAAGAGTGACATACTTTGCCCCATATATACTTTTTCATAAATTTCTTAATAGGTATTTGTTGGTTGTGGTGGACGGTCTAGCTTTTAATGTCAGATTTATGATTTTGGTATTTGTCTAGAAGATTTATAATTTTGGTAAATTTGAATTTTTGACCTCACATTGAATTTATAATATAAATACATGAGTAAGTATGATACATAAAAATGTATTTTCATGTTATATATTTCATTTCTTTTCATTGTTTAAAGTTTGTTCATTGTGACTTGGCAAGGACAATGTCATCTTTATGAGTATTTAAGTGCAGTTGCTTTATACAGTTCTTTCTGCTAGCTTGAATATATGCATAAATAAAAATAAAAAATTGGATGCTTTATAATAGAAGTGTTAAAGTTAAAGGATATGTTGTACCAAATCCTGTTTCGTGTCAATAAAAACATTTCATATCAATTAAAAATAATTCAACATATATTATTATTTCTACTTTTGTTGATTATTGTTACTATAAAACAATATTTGAGATATGATCTAGACTCCACATGGTTGTTGATCTGATTGGAAGGGCCTTCTTTGGTTCACATGGTGCACTTTCTTTTTCTTTTTTCAATCTGTTTCTTTTCTTCTTTTCAGTTTATGTCTTCTTCCTGAAGTAATGTGGAAAAAAAGTAAGAATTAAAAAATAAAAATAAACTATGTTGCATGCTTTAATGACTTTTGGACTTAATAAATATGAGGACTCTAGGTGTTATTACCGTATTGACTGTTGTTTTCATGGTTGTAAATTATTGACTAAATTCGTGTATACCATTTTTCTGGGATAGTTCCAATCAATGTATTTCAAGGTGGTGTTCAACCACTATAGACTTTTACCTACTCTTTTCATTAAGGATATCCTTTTCTGAGTTAAGTTAAAAAATAAGGAAGTGGAGGTATGTGTAATTTATTAAAGTTTCATCTCAAAAAATAATTGGCAATAAGAAAAGTAGTCGAATATATATTTAAACTATGCTTAAGAGAATGAGACAGGCAGTGTAACAGATGAATGTTTTAATTTTTGTTAAATCATTGTTGCTTGGTCAGAAGATGGAAAATCACTTTCATGCTATATGAGTGAGCATAGTTAACAAGATCGAGATCTTACGTAAGATTAAAAGGGGTAGATGAAAACGTAAAACGTGTGATCATAACATGGATCGTACCAAATATTAATATTTTTAGACATACATATATGATAATAAAATCTTCAACTTTCTCCATTGCTATAAATAACAAAATTAACAAGTAGCACTTGGTAAACTTACACTTTCAACATCAAAATATATGCATACAAAAGTATAAAGTCCCACATAATTGTAAAACTATCATATCAACATAATCAACTAAAGTGTTTAATAGTAAAAAACACCAACAAATATCAAAACCTAATATTATATTAAATATATATACATATAATATAATATGTATGTGGAAATATCATGTAGCTACACAATGTTTTAGGTGGAAACTTCATGCTTTATGTAACCTACACGTATATTGTAATAGTATGTATGTGGAAAGTGGAACAAAAGTCAATCTGAGTGTTGACAGTGACATGTATAAAGCAAAATTTAACAAAAGCATAACACAAAAAATTACATAAAAAAGTAGAGAGAGAGAACATAACAAAGACAACAAAGTGAATACCATTTTTCTCCCATTATACATTACAACATAAAAGAGAGAAAGAAAATCACTTTAGAAGAATTTTGGGCGGGTCAAATGATTTTGGGCCATGAGTTTCTCCTTCTATACGAGTTTAAAAGATGAAGATTTTGTAATTTAGGGTTTTTGCCATAAAAACATAAAATCACAGCTAGTCGGCGATTTTACGATCCTGCGATCTTCCTCGGCAATCTCACTGATGGTGGTGAGATCGCATTCAGAGTGGGCACGCGACTCGCTAGCTCTTGAAAACTAATAAGATCTACCGATCCTACGAGTTAAATCGCGATCTTTACTACGATGGGAGTGAGTGACCTATATTTGTGGGGTGGAGTGTAAATGAGTTGCACTCTAATTCAAAGATTCCTACATTTCTTTTTCTTTTTTTCATACCAAGCAAGTGCAGTTTTTCATTCCAAAATTTGTTATCTCGCCATTTTCCACCTATGCAAACTAGCATAGCCTAAAATTTCTTGTTTTAGTTTGTTTTGTGATACATGATCATTGTCATTCTATATGCTTTTAAGTTTTGAGAAAAGACAGTACTTTTTTTATGTGTATATATAGACATATAGCCTTTCTGTTTTAGAGAAAATTCTGTGTTTAGGAAGAACTGTATATATGGTATAGTCTCTAGCCATTACAAGATTGTTAAACCAGGGGTAGAGTTTAATTTCAGCCTATCAGTAGAGCAGTTACTGTTTCCTCATTGTATCATGACATGATTAGGCTCTTCTATATGAACCCTAATTGACACATTCCAGATTGTGGTTAAAGATAATGCCATGGACTAGAGAATGAACTTCAATTATTAAATTACAAAAAAATCATGATTTT
Organism: Lupinus angustifolius; assembly: GCF_001865875.1. NCBI lineage: Eukaryota > Viridiplantae > Streptophyta > Magnoliopsida > Fabales > Fabaceae > Lupinus > Lupinus angustifolius. Next base: position 8,069,156 of record NC_032024.1, read on the forward strand.
GATTGATTTTTCCTGGTGGGACGTTGATTTATGGTTTGATGAAGTTAGTAACATTTGAGCATGACTAAGTCATTGTATTAAATTGTGGATTACATCACCTGATACGCTGCAATAGTGTGTTGCGGGGATCATCGCAACCGCCTGCAGTTGCAATGTGACACTGATTCATAATTATGTTGTCACATCAGGATGGAACTCAAACCACAATACACTGCATCTAATTAAACAATAATCACAAAAGATCCCACGCCGCAACTGTCACAATCCGTATCGCAACAACCATAATGATAGTAACCATTGCCGAAATTTAAAGCACTAACATGTACTAAAAATTAGCTTGGTGTTGCATTCTATTTTCTTTATTTTGCTGTATACATTGCCATTATCCAAGTACCTGTTAGTTACAACAACAACCAAGCCCACTAAGCGAGTAAGTGCAGTCGGCTAAGTACCAGTTAGTTAGTTAATCTTTATTTCTTTTTGAATTAGATGTTTCAGATTCAATGCTTATTACCTTTCTGCAACATAATTTTGTCATAATTCAGAGATATTGATTACTTGAATTGGACTTATCTTGCAGGAATAAAATAAACATTGTAGAGGCTGGTGCATTAGAACCAATGATTAAATTCCTCAAATCAGAAGATCTAAATCTTCAGGAGTCTGCAACTGCAGCTTTGCTCACACTATCTGCCTCTTCAACCAACAAACCAATTATCAGTGCTTGTGGTGCCATTCCTCTTCTTGTGGAAATTCTTAAAGAAGGAAGTTCACAAGCTAAATCTGATGCAGTAATGGCTCTCTCTAATTTATCAACACACCCTGATAACTTCAGCATCATACTTGGAACAAATCCAACCACTTTTATAGTTAATATCCTTAAAGCCTGCAAAAAGTCCTCAAAAACAGCTGAAAAATGTTGTGTTTTGATTGAATCCTTGGTGGGTTATGATGAAGGAAGAACTTCATTAACTTCTGAAGAAGGTGGGGTTCTAGCAGTTGTTGAAGTTCTTGAAAGTGGCACTCTCCAAAGTAAGGAACATGCTGTTGGAGCATTATTGACAATGTGCAACAGTGACAGATGTAAATACAGAGAACCAATTCTTAGGGAAGGTGTTATTCCAGGACTTCTTGAGCTTACTGTTCAAGGAACAGCAAAGTCTCAAACAAAAGCAAGAACCCTTTTGCAGTTACTAAGAGAATCTCCATACCCAAGATCTGAAATTCAACCTGACACACTTGAGAATATTGTATGCAACATCATATCACAGATTGATGGGGATGATCAATCTAACAAAGCAAAGAAAATGCTGGTTGAGATGGTCCAAGTCAGCATGGAACAGAGTTTGAGACATTTGCAGCAAAGGGCTCTTGTATGCACCCCTAATGATCTGCCCATAGCTGGCTGTGCTTCTGAAGTTCCGTCGAAATGAAGTTGGTTGCATGACTTTAAATTGCAGTTGCAGTTGCTACTATGGAAAATTGCGGGAAGATTTGACTAATGTGATAACAATTATGGTTGTGATACAGTTGTGCAGACTCTCGAAACAGGCAATAACCAGGATGCAATTGTGGTCCAACACCATTTTAAATCTGGTTGGTTGCCTTTGGCCAACTTCGTATCATTTTTTTCCTTCTGTTCCTTTTTCCTTTTCTTTCCACTTTGGGATTGTGAGATGTAATTTCCATAGTAAAAACAACAAGAATGATACATAGTGATATATGCCAGTCCAGGCCATTGTGGAGGTATCTAGTGACTGGTGATTGTCAATAATGAATTGTAAGAGATAAAGAGCATGATTATGGAGTTGGTTTGTAAGAAAATTGTTGTATAAAATGATATACTAGTAGAGGCTCTTAGTCAAATCCATGTTGGAATAGCATTCCAGATATATGTCATGTTAGTCTAATGGATGAAATCGTGTCCAAGTTATTATAGAACATAGTTAATAGGCCTAAACTTTGAGGAATGAGTTGATGGACCATAAGTTCTTTAAGTATTTAATGTATTATTATTAATAATTTTATTTCTCACTAATCCCAAGCTTTGGCAGTTAGAGTGACACAAAGTATAGGATAGTAGATATTAACCCCACAAAGATACCATAACTCTTGAATTTACATTACCCTGCATCCACGGTTTCTTATGCATATTTTATATCTAGGACTAATCACGATTTATTTTCTATAGTATCTTGAAGTATATATATGTATTATAATTATTCCTTGAATATTAGCAGGAACTTGAGCATGGAGAGTTTGTTCGTGTAAGGACAATTACCTCAATGGGCAGACACGAGTCCTAACATTGAAGCAATATTTGCACTATTGCCTATTGGCCTATGTGGGAATTTCAACTTTGAGTTTGAACTTCCACCATTACTAAAATTCTTCCCGACAAAGATATCATTTTTAGTGATGGTTTACACATAAGGCCCAACAGTTTGAGTAAACCTAGTCTTAGTATGAAAATTGAAAACCATATTTTTCTAATTTCTTGAGTGCATTGTATCTTTTAAAATCAAAGTTTTTCGAGGGTAAAATTTAATTCAATATTTCCAATTCCAACAACAATAGTGGTATTGGAAAGTCGGGCATGTTTTGAACATAACATGTTCATAGGAAACATGATAAGAAGTAACATTTGATCCACCAATTCTGTTAACCTCATAAGTCGATGCCATAAATGACTCTTTCGTCAGGTTAACTTGTGAGCTAGAGCTTGGTCTGTTCCTACACTTTCATGCCATGCAACCTGGTTTGCCACTTTTGTAGCCAATAAACACTTCATCAAAGTCATTTTTAGTAGGAAGAATCTTTTTCAATTTTGGTTCTTTGGAGGGTTCCAATTCGTGTTGCAAATTTAGTTTTTGAAATTTGTCATTTGGCTTTAGAATTGCAACACTAAATTTCCTCCTAGTATTATTGATTCAAACAACAAGCACTTTCTTATTTCACCCATAGAAAATCAATGCACTTCATTCAAAAGTACTAAGAATTTTTTATTTGCACTGAATTAATGTAGAAATTGAATTATTCTGCTTGACATGCTAGAATCAATTTTCCTGCAAGTTTATACCAGGAAACTTGAAGTTCTTGAAAAATTAAAAGACAATAGATTGAGTTGGATCAATTATATAAAAAATCAGAACATGAATAAGGAAGAGAATCAAACATTCAAAGTTCAAACTAAACTTGTTTAGAAGTTATTCGACTTAATTGTGAAGTCTCACCCAAATAGCATTGTAGAGAGCAATCCCAAACAAGCCATAACCAGAAACCCCACACCTCTGTTTTCAGCACCAGAGTAATAATAAATCCAAGTATATGGTTTATCTGGGTTTGCATTCCCTGGCACTGGCACATATATGAACCTTGGTGGTGGTGGTGGCCGCGGCGAAGGATTACAAGTACCTGGGCAAGATGGAAGATTGGGAAGAGGTGGTGGTGATGGCGGTGGTGGCGATGGTGATGGTGGTGGTGAACAAGGTTGTGGAAGAGGAGGTGGTGGTGGTGGAGGTGGAGGAGTTTGTGCGCCGCAGGTGTCTCCACAAGGGCATGATTCACACTTGATTTCAGTGTATCCTGGTTGGTCTAATGTTAAGGCTTCAACTTGAGATGATAAAGAAATGAAGAAAAAGAAAAGCTTTGTTATTGTAAGCATTGTTTGAGTATTGGGTCTTAGAATTTACTCCGTTTGATTCAAGGTATAGAATGATTGAGAGAGAATTTGAAAATGTAAATAAAGAAGTAGGAGATACTTATTCTGTTGCCTTATGTTTAGTGCATGAGTGGTGTGATAAAGCAAATGTTATTCATTCATCAGCATTAGGTAACTTTGGTCACAGGATATATATGTGTTGCAAAAGTTGACATAGGTCTAGTTATAATCAGCATGTGTGACTGTGTGAGGTGTTTTTTATGTAAGTATATATGCATGTAATACTATTGTTTTTGGAAAGATAGGTAAGGGAAATTTGGTTTAGTTAGTTTATTTGATGGGTGTTTGTGTAATGTTGTTAGTGAAATGCATGTGGTTGTTGTTAATGTAGGGGACCTTGTTCAATGCACTCTTTCAATTTGGGGGATTGAGAAATGAGGTTGGCAGATTTTGATCGTTCTGGACGTAGAGTCTGGAAAAATATGTGACAAAAGATCTAGGTTCATCAAGTATATGCTTCTTACTCAGGATGGGGATCACCTTTTCTCAACGGTGTTTTATTTCTCATCTTAAGTCAATAATATATTAACACGTGTATAAAATAAAAATAAAAATAAAGTAATAAAATGGAACACTCTGGTTGGAACATAAAGTGAGACACCATTTAGGACAGGTAATCTCCATCCTCATAATCACACCACTAAGCAGCAACTTATCATGTTCCTTTATTCTCTTTGCTTTTGATGGGGCATAAGGATATTTGCCTTTTGTATGAGGTATGATTATTCTCTCCCTTCATTATTCTATTTAGCTTTCCTAGCTATTGCATAAGCGATAACAAAGTCTAGCGGTATTTTTTATCTAAACCACAACTTTATTTTATGAGATAATTCTATTTGAACAAAAAACATTCACAATATCGTGGGACAACTCTTGTCGTTTGTCCTCGTAGCTAGGATTTGATGCAAACTCAAAGTCATAAACCTAGAGTGTATTACTATTAAATGTAGAAAATAAAAGACAAAATCAAATGGACTAGGACATGCAACTTACTAGTTTCAAGGTGTGGCATGGAAAGGAAACGTTTTGGATTACTAACTTTAGTTTTTAGTTTCAAATGAAACATCTTAATATAAAGACCAAATCATACTATTTTTGGTTGACAAGTCCAGGTAATAAGTCCCCCCTTTACATGATCAATTATTTGAACCTTATTTAATTGTCATAGGAGTATCTTATGATTATGATTTTCTTTCCCACCTTTATCATCTTCAAGTTCCTTAGGGTATGTTGCAAGTTAGTTTTAGAGAGAAAGAAAATAAAAGGGAAGACTCGAGAATCATAAAATACACTGGTGAAATACTCTGAAACTTTTCCTTTTCCTTTTTTTCCTTCCAAAAATCAATTTGGAGACACATAGTTAGGCATTGAGCACTTATTCCTTATGTAACCAGTTGGAAATGTGTGTGCATATATGATCTAGTATTAGAGTTTTATCATAGTTCTTTCATCATTTAAATTTTTTAATTTTTAATTCCTAATCTAACCGTAAACATTTTGATTTCTGCACATTTTAAAAACCAAATGTGACAACATTTAAGAAAAGCCTACTCTGGGTCTAGAGTAACATATTAAGAAAGGAATCACATACGGGGAATATGATTCAAAAAGTATATTTATGAACTTTTTCTTGAACACTATGAACCATTACTTTTTTGACCTATTGATAATTCTTGGCTACTTTCCCTGCAATTGCATGTCAACCATTTATAATATTTATAGTAAAGCAAAATGTATACAATAATATTAATACGTATGGTGAAAGCGTGTCAATTGAATCATGGCAATGAAATTATAAGTAGTGAACTGAAATAATGGTTAGAACATTTTCTCTTAGTGTTCTAAGAAGTTATATTTTTCTTTCTAAATTTATGTAAATACTTTTCTTTCTAAATTTATATAAATACACGACTATGATAAATGCGTACCATATAAATTGTAACTTTGCATAATTTTCTCTGAAGACTTGTTAGCAACATTTATGGCATGCTTGAGCTGCAATAAAAGGGGTGTCTCGTTGTATAATGGATGAGGCTCCCTCGTGGTGATGTTTGAGACGAATAAATGTACTTTTTTATTTATTTCCATAATAAGATGAGAGATAATTTTTAAGATTTGAACCAAATTTTTTTTATCATTAAGTAAATAATCTTACCTTTGAGTTGAGTCTCATCCACTAAGAAGTACTAAAAGGTGAGTGTTTGTCATATTTATATATTTATGGTCAGTGGCGGATCTTGATCATAACTTTAGAGGGGGTAGGATTATGATTTATACATAACTAACATATGAAATTATTAGAATATATATAAATTTTAAATGTAAAAATGAGTTATTTTCTCATGTTTGAATTCCCAAAAAACATGATAGAAAATTTAACATAACAAATCTATCAAGAAATTACAAATATTCCTAAGCACAAAGAAGTTCATTATCTCCTATAAACATTATATATTTTTAAACTCACAAGAATACAAAATTGAGCATAAAAGTTAGTTTTTATGTCTTCTTAAATAGAGAATCAAAATAATGTATGCTTGAGATTGATAAAACTATAATATTTAAAATAAAATTGTAAAGAGAAAAATAAAAATAAAGATAGAGATAACAAAATTAAGAGCAACATACATAGAGAATGGAATAACCCCACTAAAATTGATTAATCAAAAAATAGTTCACTAACAAAGAATACGAACGCCCATGAATGGAATCTGATGCAACAAACAAAAAAATCATAAGTAATCATGTCATGACTTCATAATCATATGATAATGTGCCTATGGAAAAGTAATTGAAGAAAACTAATTTATGAAGAGTAAATATGACATTTTTAAGATGAAAAAATGGGTTTGAGTTGGAGAGTTATATGAAGCTATATCCTAGATAGGGGAGGGGAATGTGTCATGTGATACTAAAGAGAGTAAAGCTTGATAGAGGATGAGAGTTTTGAAGAGAATATTGAATTTTTTCTTGTCCAATAAAATGTATTGTTCTTTGAGAGAAAAATGTATGCACTGACAACGTATAAATTTTATATATTGTCACTTCATCATCCACCATTCATATCTAATCTTCATTAACTCTTTAAAAAAGTAATCTAATTGAATGATGGATGATGTAGTGAATGTGTATAAATATTTATACTAACAATACGCATGCATAAATATTACACTCTTATGCTTAAGTTTTGTTGTTGAATGTTGAAATATACCAAAAAATATATCTATAATAATTTTTTGAAATATTTGAGGGGGGGCAACTGCCCCCACCTGTCCTATGGAAGATCTGCCCCTGTTTATGGTGATAGCATGGAATGCTTGATATTTTAGCTAATTTGGATCTTGAATTTAGCACTAGTTATGTTGCATTTGAGGTACTTAATTTTGTCATTTGGAGCGGAAGACTCATGGAGAAAATATAATAGAGAAAATAACACCGAGAATTTAATATGGTTCGACAATTTGCCTATGTCTACAGCTCAAGAGTAACAATGATTATTTCACTATGATAAAAGAGAACTACAATTGTTTCACTCACTTCCCAAAACCCAAGTACACCCAATTTCACTTTCACTCAAGTATTTCTCACACAATTAGAACAAGAGATCAAGAAGAGAGAATATGCATTAAGCTAAGTATTTGGTGTATCTTACAATGACATGGAGCACTCCTATTTATAGTCAAAGCTCTTGAAGATTATATGGTAAAAAAGAAAGAGCATTAATGTTGGTTTCACCATTGCCACTTCTTTTTACTTGGCTAGAAATTATCTCTTTCTTCAAGATGATCTTTAGCCACTTCTTTTTTTGCTTGGCTCAAGAAAGTCTTTATATCATCTTTTTCTTTTAGCCAATATTCAATAAATCTCCACATTGGCTAAAAGACTATCATAGTTATTCTCTTACTACTCTTCTTCATGCTCACTAGAGATTCTGAATATTAATCAAGTTCAGACAATGTCTGAACTTGGTAGTTGGAACTAGCTTCGTCATCATGTCCGTCGGATTATCTATAGTGGGTATTTTCTCCACTCTAACAACTCCTCTCTCCACTATGTCTCTGATAAAGTGCATCCGAACATCAATATGCTTAGTTCTTTCATGATACATTGGATTTTTGTCAGATGTATAACACTTTGACTATCACAATAGATTGTTGTTTCTTCGAGTTGTATATCCAACTCTTCAATTAGACCTTTCTCCCAAATGGCTTCCTTTACAGCTTTTGTTACTGCGATGTACTCTGCCTCAGTTGTAGACAAAGCAACAATTGATTGTAGTATTGTTTTCCAACTAATAGTACAACCACACAATGTAAAGACATATCCGGTGAGCGATCTTCGCTTATCTAGATCTTTAGCATAATCCGAGTCAACATATTCAGTAATCTTGTTTCCAACATCTTTCTTGGACACAAGGCCATTGAAAATTTGAAATGAGTCACCAATAGAGTAGTGACTGGTTTAGCATTTTGCATGCCAAAGCGTTCCAACACTTTCTCAATGTACTTCTTTTGTGATAGAAAGAGTGTCCCCTCTTTTCTATCCCTCTGAATCTCCATTCCCAGAATTTTTTTCCAGCTCCCAAGTCCTTCATTTCAAAATCTAAGCTCAATTGAGCTTTCAAGTTTCTAATTTCTGACATGTTCTTACATGCGATCAACATGTCATCAACATATAAAAGCAAATATATGAATGACTTATTTGCAAGCTTCTTGTAGTAGACGCAACTATCATGTTCACTTTTGAAATATTCATTTTCAAGCATGAAGGTGTCAAATTGTCGATACCATTATGTGGAAGATTGTTTTAGGCCATATAAAGATTTCTTCAGCAAGCAAACATGATCTTTTTTCCCTTGAACTTCAAATCTTTCAGGTTGTTTCATGTAGATTTGTTCCTCCAACTCACCATGCGAGAATGTCGTTTTGACATCTAGTTGCTCAAGTTCTAGATCAAATTGAGCTACAATTGCAAGTAGGATGCGAATAGAGCTATGTTTTACCACAGGAGAGAAAACTTCATTAAAATCAATGCCTTCTCTTTGTGTAAAACCTTTGGCCACTAATCGCACCTTGAATCCTGCATCTTCAACCCCGGGGATTCCTTCCTTCTTCTTAAAGACCCATTTGTATCCATCAATCTTTTGAGCCTTCGGCCGCTTCACAAGAACCCAAGTATGATTCTTATAAAGAGACTTAATTTCCTTTGTCATGGTAGAAATCCAATTGGAAGCTTCTTTGTTGTTGATAGCTTCTTCATATGACTGTGGTTCACAATTATTGATATCATCATCAACATTTAGAGCGTATGACACCAGATTAGCATAGTCATACTTTGCTGGAGGTTTTATATGTCTCCTTTGTCTGTCCCTAGCCAACTGATAATGTTGTAATTGGGAGATATCAGTATCAGTACATGCATCATGGACTTTTTCTTCTTGATCAAATGTTTTTTCTTTTGTTGGCTCCACCTCAAACTCCACCTTTTCCAAGATATTAAGATCTTCATTTTCACTTGATGACTCTATATGAGGCTTTAGCATTTCAGCTTCATTAAAAGTAACATCTCTACTAATAATGCACTTTCTTTTCTCTGGCCACCATAACTTATACCCTTTCACATAACTTATATCCTTTCAAATCATCAAGATATCCAAGAAAAATAAATTTCAATGCTCTTGCATCAAGTATTCCTTCTTTGTTATGAGCATATGAAAGACAACCAAATATCCTCAAATTTTCATAATTTGCTGGAATACCCGACCACATCTCTTCTGGAGTTTTAAAACCAATGGTCGTTGATGGATATCTATTGATCAAGTAACAAGCTGTACTGACAGCTTCCGCCCAAAATTATTTTGGCAATCCAGCATTTGACAACATATATCTTGTCCTTTCAAGTAAGGTTCTGTTCATTCGTTCTGCAAGTCCATTTTGTTGTGAAGTTTGCCTCACGGTATAATATCTCACAATATCGTGATCCTTGCAAAAAATTCTGAATTCTCTGCTGTAGAATTCTAGACCATTGTCAGTTCTCACTCTCTTGATCTTTCTCCCGGTTTGCTTTTCGATCAAGGTTTTTCACTGTTTGAACTTGACAAATGCTTCACTTTTGTGTTTCAAAATGAAGATCCACACCTTCCTTGAATAGTCATCAATGAATGTTAACATGTATCTGCTACCACCATGAGAAGGTACTTGGGAAGAATCCCACAAGTCAGAATGTACATAATCCAACGTGCCTCTTGTTCGATGAACTGTAGCATTGAATTTTATCCGACATTGCTTTCCGAAAACACAATGTTCACAAAAGTCTACCTTCCCGACTTGTTGATCGCATAATAATCCTTGTTTGGCCAACTCGGTTAGATCTCTTTCACTGACATGACCCATTCTTAGATGGCATAGTTTGGTGACATCAGAATCAGATGTTGAGGAGACAACAACACCCGTGATTGTGTTTCCTTGTAACATATAGAGATTATTCTGTTTCTTTCCTTTCATTACAACCATAACGCCTTTAGATATTCTTATAGCTCCACTTTAACCATTGTAGTTATAACCTTGTGAATCTAGTGTTTCCAAGGAAATCAAATTTTTCTTCAATTTTGGAACATGCCTTACATCTGTCAACGTCCTTATGATTCCTCGAACATCTTGATTCTAATTGTGCCGATGTTGATGACCTTTCAGGGAGCATTATTTCCCAAAAGGACATTGCCCCCATCTAAGGATTGGTAAGTTGAAAACCAATCCTTAGTAGGACACATGTGATACGAATATCCAAAATCAAGTATCCATTCATCTTTTGAGTCGTGTTCTGAGACAATTAGTGCATTTGCACTATCATAGCCATTTAATACATCTGCATCTCCATATTCATAAATCTTTTCCTTGCCTTTCCACTTTGGACAATTCTTTCTTATATGCCCCTCCTTGTGACAGTGGAAGCATTTATACTTTCTAGGTTTCACTCTAGACTTGGACCTAGATTTCCCTCTTTCACCAAATTGATTTCGCCTCTCTATTCTTCCTATAGCAAAGAGACTTTCACTCGAGCCCTCATATTGCGAATCTGATACTCTTTTCTTCAGTTCTTCCGAGTGCAACACCGCCTTTACTTCGTCCAAGGTCAGATCTTCTCGACCATACATCACGGTGTCGATGAAGTGCTAGTAAGAAATTGGAAGGGAACATAGTAGAAGAATTTTTTTGTCTTCATCTTCAATTTTAACATCAATATTCTTTAGATCAAGAATAATTTTGTTAAATTCATCCAGATGATCTTTTATGGGCTTTCCTTCCTGCATTTGAAGAGTATACATTCTTTTCTTCAAATACAACCTGTTGGTGAGTGACTTCGTCATGTATAGGCTTTCCAACTTCAACCATATGAAGCAGCTGTAGTTTCATATGAAACTTCTCGTAGAACTTCATCTCCAAAGCACAACAAAATTGCACTATGTGCTTTTTCCAAGTTTTCATCCTTCTCGTCCTTGGTCAGACTCTATGGTAACTTGTTTCTACCTTCCAAGGCTTTGCCCAAGCCTTGATGAACTTGTAGAGCTTTCATCTTCAATCGCTAGAGGTTGAAATCATTTTCTCTATTAAATTTCTCCAAATCAAATTTACCACTCACCATGATAACCATATACCAGAACAATATCGTAGTCCGTGAACATACACTAGGAAAGTTCCCAGGAAAGAGAGGTGGGTCTTAACAGACACGCATAAATATCAGGTCTTTCCTAAGATAGAACTTTCCTAGACATGCACTTTCACACTATTATACTTTTCCAGAAACAAGAACAATTCTTTTCTGGTGTGTAAGATCAAATAATGCTGCAAACACAAAGCATACTAAGAATTTTCTTTTAGATCGTACGACTTAGAATGGAAGAGGTCTACGAGCTATGATACCAGTTTGTTGGAGCGGAAGACCCATGGAGAAAATATAATAGAGAAAATGACACCGAGAATTTAATGTGGTTGGGCAATTTGCCTATGTCCACAACTCAAGAGCAACAAGGATTATTCCACTATGATAAAAGAAAACTACAAGTGTTTCACTAACTTCTCAAAACCCAAGTACACCCAATTTTACTCTCACTTAAGTATTTCTCATACAATTAGAACAAGAGAATAAGAAGATATAATATGCACTAAGCTAAGTATTTGGTGTGTCTTACAATGGCATGAAGCACTCCTATTTATAGTCAAAGCTCTTGAAGATTATGTGGCCAAAGAAAAAGAGCATTGATGTTGGTTTCACCATAGCCACTTCTTTTTACTTGGCTAGAAATTCTCCCTTTCTTCAAGATGATCTTTAGCCACTTTTTTTTGTTTGGCTCAAGAAAGTCTTTATATCATCTTTTTCTTTTAGCCAATATTCAATACTATGCTTACTATTGGAATGCGGGATAAGGATCATATATCCCAAGAAATTCATATCACCGTGTATCAAGTTAATCAAACTTCATAGAATAATGTAAAAATGTTAATTTCTGTTATTATAATTTTTCTTTTTGATTAAATGAAATTTTCTATTGGGGACATCAAGTGAGATAGGAATGACGACATCTGATCCTCATCCTAGAATGTAGGTGTCTACCCCAACATTTATTTTATTGCAATCACTTGCTTAAAATAATAGAATATGATGAGTGATAGGAATTGTACAAATGTTTATACCACAACCATTATCAACATAATCTATTTTTTTGTTTTTGAATATATTTTTATTAAATATAATCCATGTTTTATTCCATGCACATGTCTTATTAGGCATGATGCGTATTTTGCATTGCAACAGGTATATTTTGACCGAGCCAGCTTCAAGACCATGACCGGGGATTTCTGGTGCATTGTGACCGAATCAGCTAGAGCACTTGACCGAGGATTTTTGGTGCATCGTGATCGAGGTTTTCTGACCGAGAATACAAGACATGACCGTGACATCATTAATCCTTGGCGCATCAGCACACATCATTGGCGCACCAACCCACATCCTTGGCGCATCATTTCTGATGCATCATGATGCACCTTGGCGCACCTAGCTTAGCCAAGTCTGTGCATCTTTGTTTTATTTTTGTCCTTTTAGTTAGGATTAGTTTTAGTAGTAGAGTTATTCCTTTATTTTAGCATGTGTTAAATATGTTAATAGTTTAGTTACAAGTTAGTTAAGTTTGTTATATTGCTTCTTTCACAAGCAATCTAGGTTATATATACTTGTAAGCCACATACTCTTGAATTATCAATATAATTCATTCATTCAATAATATCATACACTATATTTCTTATTCATCCAATGAATTTCAATATGGTATCAGAGCTCTCCTAATGAGAGCACTGCTACTAAAACTAAATCATGGACACTGAATCTATCTTCTATCTTCTTTATTCCTTCAAAACCATCTTCATCATGGACACTGAATCTGATGAAATTCAACATCCATACCAAGCCATGGATACCTCGCAGAATCCAACAAATTCTTACTACTTGCATCCTGGAGAAAATCCAGGCTTCACATTGGTTTCTCCACCACTGAATGGAAAGAATTACCATTCATGGTCAAGATCTATGAAGAAATATCTTTCATCAAATCTATGAAGAGAGCTCTTTCATCAAAGAACAAATTCAGATTCGTATTTGGTAGGATACAAGCTCTAGAAGAATCAGATGCAACCTATGATGTTTGGGACAGATGCAACACATGATGATCTCTTGGATCACTAAGTCACTAACACAATCAATAGCACAAAGTATTGTTTACATAGACAATGCACAAGATCTTTGGGAAGATTTAAAGGAACAAATCTCAAAGGGAGATCACTTCAGAACCTCTTATCTTTTACAAGAGATACATTACATGAGACAAGGAGAAAGGGATGTATCAGCCTTCCATACTGACTTAAAGACCTCATGGGATGAGATAGAAGATTTGAGACCTTTACCAAGATGCACTTGCAGTGTAAGATGTAGCTGCAATATGACAAAGATAAACAAGAACTACAGGGAATCTAAACACACCATGTGCTTCTTAAAAGGACTCAGTGACCATTATGACATAGTGAAGGCACAAATACTTTTAATGGAACCACTACCCTCCATGAACAAAGTGTTTTCAATGGTCTTACAACAAGAGAGGCAACATGAGGGAGCAGACTATGGAGACAAAAAAACACCATCAACTCTTTCAACTCAAATCAATCTTGAAGAAATCAAGGAAATAGAAATGCAGGCATAAGTAATTCTAGCTACAACAACATATATGTACCATAAGTTATGAATGATCATAAAAATACTTAAAATTTAAATTTTAACTTAAAAATATATATATTCGAGTGTTATAAAAACTGGTTCGTACCGGCCGGTTCAACCGGTAAACCGGTGAATGGTCTCAATACCGGTACAGTACAGTAACTATAACAGTCATGCAATCATACCGATTAAAATTGGCCAAAACCGGTCATACCGGCTGGTTTTCAATTGAACCGTACTGGTCATACCGGCTAGTTTTTTATTTAAATTAATTTTTTAATGAAATTGAAAAAAATATTGATTTTTTTATTAATTTTTCAACATTAATAATAATATATTATATTTTTATATCTAATTTCGCAGGTATGCAGTTTAATTAGTGAACCACCGGTTGAACCGCTATACCACTATACCAGTACCCTAACCGGCTTGATGACCAGTACGGTATTAACAACACTGATATTTTCAACCAATCACAAAATCATAACACATGGAATGACACTAAGTGTGAGACAACAAATGTGCATCCTTTAGATTGTATGTTTCTCCTCCTATACGTTTCTCCTCCTATCAATGTCATCACATGAATCTAACATTTGACCATCCTTAAGTTTAAGTTTATTAAAAGATCTGTTGAGATCTTACATTACTAGATTGATGTTATTAGTATAAACACTTATATCTTGTACATTACTAGATTGATGTTATTAGTATAAACACTTATAGTCTTGTCAACTTTAGGATATCTTGTACATTACTAGAATTAAAATCATACACAAAAATATTGAGAGGGAATTGTGCATTTACTGTTTTATAAATGCCCAATTTTCTGAACGTAATATCAATAAATAATTAGTTTATATACATTTAATAAATTATTAAACAATAATAATTAAATATGAATGACAGATAATTATATATATTTTTTACTTTTTTTATATACTATATAAATATTTTTATACATTTTCTTCTCAAATTTTTTAAGCCTCGAACTATAGTCTCGATCTTTTTCTATTTTGTTGGGATCAATGTTCCAATTGCACCTCTTCTTTCTTTATCATCTTTCTCAAACACTTACGAAGTAAACTTTGAAAGTCTGATCTTATAGTTCATTCCTAGCAACCCATTTTCCTCAAATTTCAACCCACGATTTGGAACAGGCAAGTTCCTCAGATCAGACAGAGAAAATCTTTGTGCCTGGTATGAGTTAGATTCATCTCTCCCTCTTCCAATTTGCATGTTTGATTTTTTCGACTTTTCATTTTTATTTTACTCTAATCTCTGCTATGTTTGGACCTGTTTTCAAAAATCAAAACTTTACCTTTACCCATCATCTAAAATTGTATTCTTTTTATGTTTGCAACCTCAAATATTGTTAATTAATTTCTAAATAAGAGTAGGTAATGAAATAGATTATGGAATTAATCATTTTATGGTGTACATGAAATGGGGATTTTGAGAAGCCATGATGTTTGAAACTTGGAATTTTCAACTATTTTGATGCAATAAGACTTATGTAAAAGTTGGCTTATTTTAGAAATCTCATAAGATATGTAATACCCTTTTGTCTTTGCAACATCCACCTACATATAATGTTGATAAAAGAAGAATTGATCACAATCTATTAATCCCCAAGAAAGAGTTAGAACAAATAGGAGCTAAACTTCACTACACCCAAAGGGGAGGTGACATTGCATTTTATTGTCCACACTAAGCCATTTTATATCCTAATGCATTGCTTCGTATCATCGGACTCGGTGATCGAAGTTATGGACTACTTTGGTCACATTGTTCCATGTGGAATCACAGATAAAGAAGAGTCATCCTTGAAAAGGGAGATGAGTTTTGGCCTTCCCACTGAAGAAATAATATGAAAGCAGTTGATTTCTTGTTTTGGAATATTTATTGGTTATAAAGATCTTATCTCGAAGGAGGATGCTACATTGTGTTATGATAAAAACTAAACTGAATGGGATGTGGCTAATAAGCTAATTTGGAAAACAGATAGGTTGCTGTATAATTTTTATTTGTTCTTTTAATCTGCAGAAATTCATTAAAAACTGATAAAGTTATAGTTATTTTACGTTGATACATGCATTGTTAGATGATTGTTTTTATAAAATATGTGTGTTGGACAAATCTAGTATTCTGGATTTCTTTCTAAATATTTATAACAGTTTTATAGTGGATAATATTAATTAAATAAGTTAATCAATAAAATTACATGTAAATGTGTGTTTGATGAGAACAATTTTACATTTTTAAAAATTTTAAATTTCTTGAATAAATGTGTACTGATAACTGTATTCTGTTTTTGTAGTGGTGCGTCTATTCTCAGATGGGTTTAGTGAAGAGAGTGATATTAGATGAGTCAGTACTCCTGGCTGAAGGCGATGATGATAAAAATGTATCCTTACTGCGTCCAGGAGCTGAGTCTCTTGTCCGAACACTCTTTCTGTCCAGGATCCATTTGGGAATTTCTTATGACATGGGCATTCCCATTGACAAGGTGAGTATTCTCAAAAGAATCGCAAGTTTGTACCCACTCGATTGTTTTATCTTAAATGATCTTATAAGTGAGGTTATGCCTGCATGGAGCAATACCGATGATAGTATTCTTTATCTGGTTTCTAACAAAAAAGAGTTCTTACCTAAATTAAGCAACTATAGTTGGATGATTGTTGCTCTGAAAGTTGGAGGCGAAAGTTCATTTGACACTCTGAATACGCTTCAGATTGAAAATTTAGAAGAGTTACCATTGACTATATGCCGCTTAAATAAAACGTCAATTGAAACCAATGCCTTGACTGTGGGGTATATAATGAAGTCTTCTCGTGTGGAAGATTTTGCGAAAAGGGGTGCATTCCCTTTGTGTCCTACCAAAAATGGGTTGATGTTTGTGCCTCTCACGTCGAAGCTGTCTTTGTCATCTCAACTAAAGGATGTTGACATAGTTCTCCATAAAGCCACTGATGAAATAGTATCTATTGAAGGGAGCAAACTTACTTTTACACACAACATGCAAGAACTACAAAGATATTTGGAACATCACAAGGATTTCTGTGTGGTTGACCCTCTGAGTAACATTTATCCTTTATTGGATCGGGTAGAAATTCAAAAGGTCCTACTTGGCTTGGAAGAACTAAACACTGAAGGCAGTTATTCGATCAGAGGGGCTCGTTTTCTGAAAGTTAACAATTTTGACGAATTTAACTTTGCGACTGGATTAGCTGAAGCTAGATTGTCTCTTCCATGTATAGTAAAACCCAAAGTTGCCTGTGGCGTGAGTGATGCACACACGATGGCAATTGTTTTCAGAGTCAATGATTTTATGAATTTAAATGTTCCTCTTCCTGCAGTTATTCAGGAATATGTGGATCATTCATCCACTCTGTACAAATTTTATGTCTTGGGTGAGAAAGTTTTCTACGCTGTCAAGAAATCGATACCGAATGCTGGTATTTTGATGAAATCATATAATGGTGATGACCTCAAACCTCTATTGTTTGATAGCTTAAAATCTCTACCCACTGCTGACAGCATTCAGGATTCTGGAGCCAATAACAGTAATATATCTATTGATCTTAAGCTCGTTACAGACGCTGCGCATTGGCTTTGGAAAAAGCTTCATCTTAGCATCTTTGGGTTTGATGTTGTAATTCAGGAGGGGACTCATGACCATGTAATTGTTGATGTAAACTATCTACCATCATTTAAGGAAGTACCTGATGACATCTCAATACCTGCCTTCTGGGAAGCCATTAGAAATAAGTTTGATTGCAGGTTGGTCTAAATGAGCATCTGTTTCAACTTTGTGACTTGCCAGTTATTGCGAGAGACGATATCAAGCACTCGGTAATAATGAAAGATGATATCAAGCACTCATAATAACGAGAGACGATATCAAGCACTCGATAATAACGAGAGACGATATCAAGCACTCGATAATAAAGCGAAAAGGAAGTTGAATAACTCATGCTTCCTTATTTGAAGTTTGAAATGCTTAACACTTGCTGTGACTTACATGCTATTTAGTGTACTGCTTCTTCCACTATGTGGTAAGAAATTCTTAGGTGGGTACCTCTTGCTCGAATCAAATGTTGACACTTGTCATTGTATGGTTTTTGGACATTATGAAAGTGTATTTTTTTTATAAAAGATTGTGTTTACAGAGGTTACTATTTAATTGTAGTGCCTATGATGGGCAAGAAATTTTCCTTGCTGAATGCCTCATCTTAATGTTACTTTTATCTCAGCATTGCTATGTGGAATATGCAAAATACTTTTCTAAAGTTTAGCAATGTTCTTTCATGCTTATCAAAGATATACTTAGGTATATCATGTTTGTAATCCCTCCTGTTTTTAGTTTAAAAATAGGTTCTTGCAGATTCTTTTTACATAATTAAAAACCCTTTATAACTACTGATATTGAGTTTTAAAAAATAAAAATTAAAAACCAAGAGTGATTAACAAAACTAAAGCTCTTGGCATAACTATAGTGCTTTAGAGTTTAGATGAGAAATGAATCTCAAAATAGGTTCTTGGTATCGTAGAACGCCAAAGGTTTGGTTTGGTTTTGAGAGTAATACTTGTTGAGAGAGATAGTTATTGTTGTTAAAGGTTGCAACAATTCTAAATGACATGAAATAATATTTACTAGCTGAGTCAAGAAAATGTCGCTCTATTTAAGACGTTTTGTGGTACTACCTAAAATGAGCAAACAGACTATTAATCATGTCATCCTCGGATAAAACAGCTCAGATTTCTATTATCAAATTTTTATTGTATTGTAAGAACCGATCTCAAATACATTCACCACAATATGGGTACTAATGTCAATTCTCGAAATACTCCTAGTGTCAATTCTTGAAATAATCACAATATGGCTACTATTGTCAATTCTTGAAATACTCACAATATGGATACTCGTGTCAATTTTTTCTCACAATCGGACTACTAGTGTCACTTCTCGAAATTTATGCAATTTGGCTTCTTGTGCCAATTTTTAGTGTCACAGAAAAAGAGAGAGAGAGAGAGAGAGAGAAAATTTTGCTGGAAATGCATCGGCGAAAAGTACCAGTAAAAAGTTGAGTAAAAACATGCTCAACTTAGGACAAGAAAATATGAAGGAAGGAAACTTTTATTTACAGCATGAGATTTTTTAGAGTTTCTCATCTTTCCTATGTGAGACTTGAGAGTTGTTTTTTTCGAAATTCTTCTATATGGAACTTGAGAGTTTCTTAGATTTCACACATTAAAGTTCACACTATTGGTTTCCAACAAAGCAAACAATTTCCGAGAATTTATGTAGTCTTGATAAGATTGTGCATAAATAAAAGTATAATGCGATTTAAACTTTTGCATAATGAGTAAGATCCAGATTTTACTAGAGTAACTCATAGTCTTGAACTCTATCTCCAGCATCAACTACGCAACCTTTTCAAAAGTGTATTATGTAATGCATGTGCGTTAAAGGTCATGCACGTCTACCCATTATAGTGAACGCTATAGAAATTTATGCCCTTAAATTTCATAGGAAGCGACATTCACTTTCACAGTCGTAGATGTGAGCTTATCAAGCGTACTCCTGTAGTCTAGGTACTTCACTCCAATTGGAGTATAGATTTCATTAAGAGTTTAACTAATCCTTACATGTAGTGCATGAATCATGATTCTTATCATTTTATAGCATGTTCATTCTCATATCACTTCACAACTTGTTATTACTCATTAAACCTATTTCTTGGGATCTCCAGTCACTTAGTTCGGGTTATCATCATAAGTTATCTTCATTCTAAGGACAACATTCTCATACTCTTAGAAGTATTTTAGACTTTCTCTCTAGCTAGTCCTTTCGTCAAAGGATATATTAAGTTATTCTATATGTATACTCCTGTAGAGATTAACTCTCTAACGGTATTGTGCTTATGACATATTTGTCGTTTCTTATCGTTATAAAAGCGGTTCCCAATCTTTGAATAGCCGTTGTACTATCACAATGGATTAACGTAGCTGATATTGGTTTCTCCCATATAGGAATCTCTACAAGCAAGTTTCTCAGCCAACTTGCTTCTTCAGTATCATATTTCTTTTCAAGTGCATACCAAATTAATTTGACAGACTTGTATGGGCGTAGTAATCATAGAGATCACCTGACAACCCATTCAAAATGAAATTCCTACAAAGATAATCATTTTCATTCTAGAGAACTATATCAATAGTTAGTTTATCCATTTCTTTTTTTTCCAACACCGTCGGGACATCAATTTTCAAAACATGGACAACTCTTCTCATAGTGTGGAAAAAATTTATATTATGTTGTTACCGTTTCAAATTTGTCTCATCAAACCAATGATTTGTTATGGTCAAAATTGTCCGGTCCAGTAATATTATTTACGAACGTCATTGCAGTAGAAACGTCTTAAAATTGTTGCTACTATAGCTTGAAACAATTCTAAATGGCACAGAATAATACTTATTGGCTAAGTTACGACCATGTCATTCTCTTTAAGACGTTTCATGACATTACCCAAAATGTGCAAGCAAACTATCAACCACGCCGTCCCTAGGATAAAACAATTTAGATCTTCGTTATCAAATTTCTACTGCTCTATAAGAACTGACCTCGAATACACCCACTATAATATGGTTACTAGTGTCAATTCTCGAAATACTCACAATATGGCTACGAGTGTCAATTCTAGAAATATCCACAATATGACTACCCGTGCTAATTCTTTTCCCACAATCTGACTACTAGCGCCAGTTCTCGAAATTCCTAGAATTTGGATGCATGTGCCAATTCTTAGTGCCACGAAAAGAAAGGGAAGAAGTTTGTCGAAAATACATCGACAGAAAGTAGGAGGGAGAAAGAAAAACTTGAGTAAACACGTACTCAACTTGGGACAAGAAAATATGAAGGGAGAAAGAAAAACTTGAGTAAAGATTTACTCAACTTGGGATAAGAAAAAAATATGAAGGGAGAGAGCTTCTATTTATAGCATGAGAGATTTTTTTCAAGTTTATCATCTTTCCTATGTAGGACTTGGAAGTTGTTTTTTCAAAATTCTTTTAAGTGAGACTTGAGAGTTTTTTAGATTTCACACTCAAAACTTTCCACTAATGACTTCAATAAAGTAAATTCCAATAGTTACGTACCACAAAAAAGATTAGTTATTTATCTATATGATGAGATAATTTTGGTATAAAAAAAATAAGGAATGAATCTCTTACAAATTCTTAAAATATTTGTTATATTTGCCAAACATTTGCATCTTGGTTTTTACATGAGCACTAGACATGTCTATCTATATTGATCAATACATTCGGTACAGTTTCTATGACAAAATAAACTTGCTACAGAAGCACCCAAACACAAAATGATCATGGTGATATGGCTTGTTGAAATCTCTGCTATATTAATAAATGACTACATAGGAACTGCTTCTAAATGATTTTCTCCTTGTTCCACTGGCCTGAAACTGACTCGTTTCTGAAAATTCATATTCAAGAATAGTTAACATAATTACCTAAGAATAATGTAGTAGCTAATTAATATAATATAATATGTTTGTCAATGTGATATGAGTGTGCAATTTTAAAAACCCTTTTGCATGGAAATAGTCAAATAGATATGAATTACTAGGAAGCTACAAATATTATAGGCTAATTAGATAAACATCAAAATCACACTTTATGTCCCATTTTGAATAAACAAATATTAAAAGTGTTTTTTATAATATTAACTTACATTCATTATTGTAAAATTTGTGTATTATGGAATTAAATTAAAGTTTTTTCTTATCATTTCATATTTTATATACTCGGTCAAGCATTTCACCTGAACTTTGGTTCTCCATTTACTTATTATTACATTTAAATATTAAATTCATATTAGCATTGATAATCATTATTTATCAATAATCATGCATTTTTCTAATCAATCACAACAAATGGTACAATGACACTTTTAGAAATTATAGATGTGTTCCATAAAATCACATATTCTCAATTCAATTAACTACTATTAAGTATTCTTCTTTTTAGTGTTAATTAAGGTATTTTCTTATACTATGACTAAGAAACTAACAATGTGTGGAGTGCGTAATCCCAACAAATGTTACAATTGAGTATTTTATTATTTGAATAACACTATTAAAACAATTTTGCCAATAAAGTAAAAAAGGACCATGTTAACACTATTCAACAAACCTTTTATGCATGTAGGTGTATCAAGCAATAGCTTAGTTTAATGCTTATGAACCAAAGCAGCCAAATGAGACCATCAAAAACCAAGTAATAATATTTCAAAGATTCCAGAATATAATTTACTAATGTCATAACTAAACAACTAAATCATAATTAAAGAGATACATACCCTTCTTGGCTTATGATTTTGAATGTCGGCGCGTGTCGCTTCCCCCTCCACCATCGCACCACCACCATCATTGTTGCCGTTGTTACCCATGTACAAACTTATGATCTTTTCCGCCACCTCTGCTCCACCGTGACACTCCTCCACTAACCTATCCAATTGGGCTTTAGGAAGCCTCATTTTGACCCTCATGGGGCCATTATGATTTGGATTGGGCCCATCAATATATGAAGGCTTCGTGACATTAAGGTCTGAAATAGAGCGTTTTGAAAGCATCAAAAAATCAAGCCTATCCTTTGCATTCATACCACGAATGCCACTAGATTGCACTCTCCTTGGTAGTGGTGCCTTTTCTTGGTCGAGCTGAAATTTTGGTAACTCGACCAAGAAATAGAGTTTTTTGGGCTTAAGCTCATAGCTCAATTCTAGAGGCTTGGCTCGGAGCCCAAAACTTTTAACAGCTTGAGAATCCAAGAGAACATAGCCCGGGTAACCTTTGACAACATCATTTGTTGTAGTTGGCGTCTTCAACTTGAAGGTTTCACCATCTATTTTCATCACCTTGGCTTTTTTACTTCCTCCTATGGTGTTTCCCATAGCTTAGTTTAGTTTCTTTCACCTCCTTTATATCTCTTCAGTTTTTCCTTTTTGTTTAGTTGTAGATAAAGTGTGGTTGTATTATATAGTGCCATTATGAAATATATTAAGTGGTTGACTAAAATAAAATTTGAATTAGATGTGTGTGAATAAATGGAAATTTGAGAGAGATTCCATCATGTAATGACTAATGACATGATATAGCAAATAGTAGTGTGAAACTTTGATTTATATGGACAGAATCACGAGGTGCAGTGTACTTCAACTTTTATATAAAGTATTATTAAGTGGTTTGATCCCAATAGTAACAAATTGTAGTTACAGCAAGATATTCAATTCACACAAGAGTAAGGACAAACTTCTTTTACTCTATCTTAAACTATGTTTCGAACCATGATATTAAAGTATAAATAAAAAAATAATAAATATTTAATTTTTTAATTAAAATCACATATTTACATTGGTTCAGGATATGGTTTGTGATACAGTTTAGAACATCAAATATTTATTCCAAGAGTAGATATACTAAAAAAAAGTTAAAAAATATTATGCCTCTTAAGTTACTCCAATGTTTCACAATGGAGACAGAAGTTTGGTGGGGTTATTCTCAAAAGTTTGAAGGTTATAAAATTGAGATGTGGGGTAGGCTGAACCAAACTTGATCAAACTCTTCTACCACTGAGAAAAAGAACGTCGACTATCATCTTATTCTTTTCATATATGTTTTGTCTAGATCTCAACCAAAAAATAACCTAAATAATACTTTTATGAAGGTACTAGTATAATCACACAACAATTTAATCGGTAGTTCATTAATCAAATTACATATATGTTAATATATATATATATATATATTTTATAGTAGGTGATAATAAACAAAAAATGATAACACCTCTTCTTTTATTTAATTTGAGTGAAGAGGAAAAGCACGATTGAGGGTTTGAATTTTAATGTTGCGTTAACTCTTGAGAATTAATTCTACTTTTATTAATTTCATTGTAATCGTAAAGAAAGTATTAGTTATAATTTGAAAAAAAAAATGTTATTTTTATATATTATTTTATCAAAAAAATTCCAAATAATGAAGATAATGAATGTAATTACAATATTTTTAAGATATTGAATGTATTATTTAAAGTTTTCATTTAATAGTTGTTAATAAGATGAGATCCAAATTGTAAAAGGATATAGTAAACCTAACTTTACCAAAAATGATTGATCCCAATGAAAGTAAATTATATTTCGAGATAAGCTTTATATCCAAATCAAAAGTTCAAATCCTAAAACTATTATTACTTCAAAGAGAGTTCTACCTCATCCTCGTATACGGCCAAGGTTTAATTACCCTACCTATCAAAGACCAAAACGACAAACTCAACTAAAAAACAAACAGATTAGTTTTGTTAAAATAGTACTACTTTCGAGTCTCTAAACTACCTAAGCTGCATGACTTTTAGCATGTTAGACGACTTTAAAAAATGGAAAAGTCCATGAATGTATTTTTTTTTATACAAAAACGTAAGCAAGATTACAAAAAAAAATTGATGCTAAAGGTATTCCCTCACATTTTTAGGTAAGGAACTAACCCATTTCGGATCCGTGACTGCCATTGTAACAAGTGTCGCTCTCAAGTATCGAACTTTCGACCTTAAAGATTCAATAAGAGCTTACACTACTAGACCAACACCTTATTAGTAGATTAAAAATAAAATTTAGGATTATTTGGGATTTGAAAATAGAGTATGTCATGTTATTTCAATTAAAATAATAAATATCAATTATATATAATCAGATAAATTACATACTTCATCTATGCAGCTTCATATTTTAATACTAATAAATGATCAACTTGTTGTCAATATTGTTGAACGTTTCTCGCTTAATATAGGTTAGTGAATAATCATTAATTCATGCATCTATTACACAATCTATTTTTTCTATAATCTTCATGGTTGAAAATACTCTTTCTAGAGATGACATGACAATAAATAAAATCACGGCTAACTTTAGAAGAAAATAAACAAATAAGTAATAAGGATGTACCTTCCATTTTCAACCAACTTATTTAAAATATTATTGATTCCTTTTATAAAAAACCAATTCAACAATGCTATACAAACCAATGATATAAGTCTCAAGTTGATTATCAAGCACAATGCCAAATCAGTTAAACAAAAATCACATAAATAAAACGTTGCAAATTAAATTAGTTTTGTCATATCAAAACTATAGAACAAATTGGCTAGACTCAAACAAGATATATAAAGAAATAGTTGAGTAGTTATCTTAGAGAAGCGATCCTGAAACTCCTTGAGTTGCATATCCATAGTTGGGAAATTCATAATCAATATTCATTTTCTGTGTGATTCAAAATGGACACTTGTAGAAGCAACAAATGTATAAAGAAAATAGAGAAGAGTAGAAGAATAACACCAATAATTTTTAACGTGGAAAACCCTCCTCAATGTGAGAAGGAAACAACCACGTGACATAGTCTAGAAAATATCTCCACTATAGAAAGTAGGATTACAATATTTGACTCTCTTACAAAGAAGATAACACTCAATCTCACCCAAAAAGGATGGAAACACAAACTCTCTCTAATATCTCACTAGGAATACAAATCTCATACTATGTGGATATAAACTCTCTCACTTTCTCTCTATGTTGTTCTTTCTCACTTGCTATTTGTATCTTTTCCTCACAAGTCCCCTATATATAGTGAAGGGGAGGAAGGCTTCATCATAAAGACATAGTGAATGATTAATTGTTGTCATACTTTTCAAGACACTTTGAAAAGTGTTACTCCAACTTTCTAAGTTAGACTTCATAATTCTCAAGATTGAAGGAATAATTTCAAGACATTGGAATAGTTATCATTGAATGTACTCAATGGTTCATCTACCAACCTTCATTGGTCTTGCTTCCACATCAATTAGGAAGGATTCCCAACAAATCTCCCCCTTCCTGAATTAATTGTTAGCTACTTGAGTGAAACTGTCTTGGTCATCATGTTGGACTAGTTGTTATCTGTAAGAATTTTCTCTAGCTGCAAATCACCATCCTCCAAAGCATTTCGTATCCAATGATAACGATAATCAATGTGCTTTGTTCGAGAATGAAACGTAGGATTCTTAGCTAGGTGAATTGCACTTTAGTTATCATAGTGCAAAACATATCTATCTTGAACATGACCCAACTCATGCAAGATGTTTTTCATATATTTTATCTCCTTTCCAGCTTCAGATGCTGCAATATATTCTGCTTCAGTTGTTGATAATGCAATACATCTTTGTAACTTGGATTGCCAAGATACAGCTCCTCCTGTAAAAGTAGTTAGATAATCTAATATCTCATCAACTGATGTCAGCATCTGTGTATCCAACTAATATAGGATCTTCATTACCAAAGCATAAATATCTTTTGGTAGTTCCCCCTCAGATATCTCAATATCCACTTTACTACATTCCAATGTTCTTTGCCGGGATTGGACAAGAATCGACTCACAACTCCAACTGCATGGGCAATATTTGGTCTTGTAAAAATCATAACATACATTAGGCTTCCTACCACAGAGGAATAAGGCATTTTGCTCATTTCTTTCCTTTCTTCATCACTAGTTGGATATTTCATTCTTTTTAACTTGAAATGTCCAGCAAGTGGAACACTGACAGAGTTTACCTTATCCATGTTGAATCTCTTAAGAACTTTCTCAATGTAATTCTCTTGTGGTAGTCATAACAACTTCTTGGAACGATCTCTGATTATCCTTATTCCAAGGATCTGCTTTGCAGGACCCAAGTCTTTCATAACAAAATACATGCTTAAAGCATTCTTCAAACCAACAATCTTTGTCTTGTCACACCCAATGATTAACATATCATCAACATATAAGAGGAGGATAATAAAGTTTCCATCTTCATACCTTTTAATGAATACACAATGATCACCAGTTGTCTTCTTGAAACTGTATTTGGCCATAAAGGATTCAAACTTCTTGTATCACTGTCCCGGGGCTTGTTTTAGACTATATAAACTCTTATTCAGACGACACACTAAATGTTCCTTGTCTGGTTCTTCATAACCTTCTGGTTGCTTCATATATATTTCTTCTTTGATGTCTCCATGTAAGAAAGTTGTTTTGACATCAAGTTGTTCAACTTCTAAGTCTATGCTAGCTACTAGACCCAATGCTACTCTTATGAAGGTATACTTCACTACTAGTGAGAATATCTCATTAAAATCAATTTCTTTCTTCTGATTGCATCCTTTCACAACAATATGAGCTTTGTACCTTGGTCGTCATCTTCCTTATTCAAATTTAAGCCTATAAACCCATATTTTTTTCAAGGCTTTTCTTCCTTCGGGCAAATCCACCAGATCATAAGTGTGGTTCTCATGTAATGAGTTCATCTCATCTTCCATGGCTTTAATCCACTCTTATTTATCAAATGCATGCATAGCTTCTGAGAAGTCTTGAGGTTCACCATTATCTATGAGTGTGATATAATCTTGTTCAAAGTGAGGAAAAGTAAAGTGTGTTTTTTTGGAGTGAGGAATCTAAATTTAACCCCTCCAACACACATAAATCCGAATTGGGCCTATACAATGGGCCCAAAGCTAAATTACAATAAAAACAACTCCTAAAATAAAAATACAATCTTCACTTCAGCACATATCCTCGACTTCCATAATGCCCAAAATACAATTGGTGCCAAATGTGATCTTAAAATGATAATAGATTTAACCAGGCCAAATAATCCCAAATTAACTCATTTTTGGAATATTAGTCCAATAAAGTCTAAAACACTAAACCATGTGAAACAAAGTCAATCAGACACCAAGAATAATCAATCATACTAAATTAAGGTTATGAAAAATGTGTAATATATTGCTCATCAAATACCCCCACACTTAACCTTTTGAACTCCTGGGAAAAATCAAGAAATAAGGCTATGCTAACCAATATTCACCAAAGTGAGTCATGCAAGAAGATCACAAAAACTAGAAACCTAAGAAAATCACATATTTCACAATGAAATCTAGGAAATGCAATGAAATGGGCAAATTTAAACACACAAGAGTAAAAGAATCAAATCAAGATATCCATGAACATCACCCAATGAATTCAAGTATGCCAAGATACCAATCAAACCAAGAGGCGAGTCACAACAATGATAGAATCTCACAAGATATACTCTCTAAAGTGTTTACACTCATGTGTCTTAGGTTGCAAGTGTTTACACTCAAAGCACTTCATGAAAACAACCAGAACCATAGGCTTGACAAGCCACTAACATCAACTTCATAAGCACATACACATAAAGATCAAAAGGACTTTTCAAGGTTGTAATGGGACCAAGGACAAGGTATGATAAATATGAGTTATGTAGGTAAAACCAAATGGAATAGATGAGCAATGGGGAATACGTAAAAAGTAAGCAAAAATCAACCTAAAATAAGACCAAATCTCTAATTTCAATATTCTTTGCCTTACTCAACCTTTTTTCACTTTTGTTTCTCTTTTTGTTGTTTTTCTTTTTCATTTTCGTTTTTTTGTATGAACACTTATGTACGCAATTGTATTAACCATCATTAAGACATAACCAAGAATCCACAAGATTTAAAGAATAATGCACCATTTCTTACTTAATACTCATTTCCAAAACAACTCCAAAGCTCCAAAATTTCCTAAGGTTAGGACAATCATGGTTTTTTCACTTATAAGCTTGTAATGAGCTATCTTTGCCTTACTCAACCTTTTATTCACTTTTGTTTCTCTTTTTGTTTTTTTCTTTATTTTTTTTCGTTTTTTTTGTTTTTTTATGAACACTTATGTACACAATTGTATCAACCATTAATACATAACCAAGAATCCACAAGATTTGAAGAACAGTGTACCCTTTCTTACTTTAATACCCATTCCCAAAACAATTCCAAAGCTCCAAAATTCCCTAAGGTTAGGACAATCATGGTTTTTCACTTATAAGCTTGTAATGAGCTAAATAACAATAAAAGATGTAAAAGTCTCAAAGGGGCTATCAAGGGATAAATTCGTTCAAGGTAGGCTTATATGGCTAAGTGACTTATTCAAAAGAAATGTCTAGATCACTTCAATATGTGCATGTGAATATCAAGTATCAACAA
>NC_032024.1:8098354-8099998 GCF_001865875.1 Lupinus angustifolius
TCACAATTGTTTCAACCTCTTAATTCTCAAAAGCAACTTGACATACAGAAATGCATGGATTCATACCACAAGATATCAAGACTTAAGTGAATGAAAGTATGGGAGAAAATGCCCAAACCAAAGCAAAACCTAAAAGTCAAAGAAAAGCAGCATCATCAAAACCTACAACCTATAGTAGTCTCCACCCACACTTAAACTACACATTGTCCCAATGTAGCACAATCAGAAAATTCAGACATACATATCAATCAATGGAATTAGACAAGTGCAATAAAAAGTAGAGAAGAGAAAGGAGAACTCCCTAATTCATGGAGGGAGGAAAGTGGGTTCAACCAATGAGTCCTCCTCCACAAGTTCATCCACTAAGGAAGGATTTGGGAGGAAAGGCTTGAGGTGATGCCCATTAACCTGAATCCACCTAGAACGAAGCTTACCACTCATGAGTCCAAGCCTAGAGTTGTACAACAACACTTTTTGACCAACCAAAAATTCCTTTTTAGAAATCAAGTTATCTTGGAATCTTTTGGTCTTCTCCTTATAGAACTTAGAGTTCTCATAGGCTTCTAAGCGTATCATCGAGTTCATTCAATTGGAGCTTTCTTTCTTCACCAGCTTGATCAAGAGCCACATTACAAGTTTTCACAGCCCAATATTCACGATGCTCTATCTCTAGAGGAAGATGACATGCTTTACCAAAGACAACCTGATAAGGGGACATCCCTATGGGTGCCTTGTAAGCAGTCCTATGTGCCCAAAGAGCATCCTCAAGTCTGTTGCTCCAATCCTTTCTGTTAGGCTGCACCATCTTCTCCAAAATCCTCTTTATCTTTCTGTTTGAAATCTCAGCTTGCCCATTACATTGGGGTGATAAGGTGTGGAAACTCTATGAACAAACCCATATTTCTTGAGCATAGCTTGCATGGATCTATTTCAAAAGAGGGTGCCTTGGTCACTAACAATGGCTTTGGGTATGACAAACCTGCAAAAAATGTGAGACCTAACAAAATCCATAACAGCCTGAGCATCATTAGTCTTGGTGGCCTTAGCTTCCACCCATTTAGAAACATAATCAACAGAAAGTAGAATATAGTAAAAGCCAAAAGAAACAGGAAATGGACCCATGAAATCAATACCACACACATCAAACACCTCGCAAAACAACATAGGTTGTTGAAGAATCTCTTGTCTCCAAGAAAGGGTACCACCTGCTCTCTGACACTACTCACAAGTGCTACAAATCCTCCATGCATCTTTGAACATGGTGGGCCAATAAAATCCAAAGTCAAGCACCTTTCGTATTGTCCTTTGGGTACCAAGATGGCCACCCACTATAGAAGAATGACAAAACTAAAGGACTAACTCAATCTCCTGATCTGGAATGCATCTTCTAGTAACCTGGTCAATACATAATGTCCACAAGTAGGGATCATCCCAAACATAATATTTAGCATCACTTTTAAATTTATCATTTTGAGCTTTAGATGCAAGTGGAGGAAAAACACATGGAACCAAATAATTTACAATATTAGCAAACCAAGGGGTGGGGAAAGAAACAGAAATATTCAAAAGTTGTTCATCAGGAAAATCATCTCTGATAGGCATCATATCAACAACTCCTTCAATCCTGCTCAAGTGGTCAGCCAC
>NC_032024.1:8100098-8104035 GCF_001865875.1 Lupinus angustifolius
TCTATCATGACAGGGTCTACCTCGATTCCCCTATTTGAGATCACATGCCCCAAAACTATGCCTTGCTCTACCATGAAATGACATTTTTCGTAATTTAGAACAAGGTTAGTTTTGATGCATTTATGAAGAACTCTATCCAGACTATCCAAACATGCATGAAATGAACATCCATAAACTGTGAAATCATCCATAAACACCTCTATCCAATTCTAAAAAATCATTGAAAATGCTCACCATACACCGCTGGAATGTACCAGGAGCGTTGCATAGGCCAAAAGACATCCTCCTATAGGCAAAAGTGCCAAAGGGGCAGGTGAATGTCGTCTTCTTCTGATCCTCAGGAGAAATATGGATCTGGAAGTACCCAAAAAAACCATCAAGAAAATAGTAATGAGATTTACTTGCTAAGCACTCAAGCATCTGATCAATAAATGACAAAGGAAAGTGATCATTTCTTGTTGCTTGGTTGAGCCTCCTATAATTAATACAGACTCTCCAACTATTCCGCACTCTAGTAGGAATCAACTCATCTCTATCATTCCTCACTACTGTAATTCTTTTCTTCTTTGGAACCACCTAAACTGGGCACACCCAATGATTATCAGAAATAGGATATATAATCCCAACTTGTAAAAGCTTTGTGACCTCTTTCTTCACAACCTGAAGGATGACTGGATTGAGTTTCCTTTGTGGTTGTCTCACTAGTTTAGCTCCATCTTCCAACAGTATCCTATGTATACACATAGATGGGCTAATACCAGGAATATCAACTAAGGTCCAACCAATTGCCTTCTTATGCTTATTCAGCACTTGCAACAACTTCTCCTCTTGATCAGCATCAAGGGAGGTGGAAACAATAACATGAAGCTTCTTATCATCCTCTAAGTAAGCATACTTGAGGTTTTCAGGCAAAGGTTTAAGCTCCAATACAGGTGCCTGCAAAACAGACGAAACAAAAGTAGCAGACATAGATTCTGCAGCTTGCACCTAGACAAGTAAATCTCAGCTTGTACCTGGACAAGTAAATGAGATTGTTGTATGATGTCTGCAGCAATTGGGTTAGTGCAATCTGATTCTACAATATTTGGATCAACAGAAATATGCAGGAACTCATCAATACAAGAATTACACATTTCAGAATCAGTGCATGTATGACAAGTGTATGAGTCTATCAATGACATAGAATCAAAATCATTAAGAAAATCACAGATATGTTCATTAGTTAACTCATTAAGTAAATCAATGTGAAACACAGAATGGTCCTTAGATGGATGCTTCATAGCATCAAAAATATTAAACCGGATCACAATATCACCAAACTCCATAGATAATATTCCAGCGTAGACATCTATCTTGGTTTGGGCTGTTCTAAAAAATGGCATTCCCAAAATGATAGGAACTGTGTTACGGGAGGATCTCTCTTCCATATCGAGAATATAAAAATCAGCAGGAAAAATAAGTTCACCAACCTGAACCAAGACATCCTCTATCAAACCAGCAGGATAGACAGTATTCCTATTTGCTAATTGAATCACTATCGTAGTGGGTTACATAGGTCCAAGTGAAAGAGACATTAAGACAGACATAGGCAAAACATTAATCGAAACACCTAGATCTAGCATGGCATTCTCAAATTTGCTATTACCTATTATGCAAGGTACAACAAATGTACCTGGGTCCTTACATTTTTCAGGAATGTGAGGAACAGGTTTACCTATTAGTGCGGAAAAATTTATGCCCAAGTTGATCCTCTCATTACCTTTGAGCCTCCTCTTGTGAGTGCACAACTCCTTTAGAAATTTTGCATATATTGGAATTTGTTTGATTGCATCAAGTAAATGTATGTTCACCTCTACCTTTCTAAATGTGTCCAAGATCTCCTTGTCTACCTCTTCCATCTTCTTACTTTGAATGGCTCTTGGAGGAAATGGAAGATGAATGGAAGATGGTTGTGCAGCACTTGTGGAAGGTTCATTAACAAGAATTTGTTCACTGGTGTTCTCAGTCTCTTGTAAAACTGGTTGCTTCATTTTTTATGTAGCTAGATCAACTTCAATATGTTTGCCTGACGTTAGAGTGATGACACTCACATTCTTCGGGTTGACCACAGTCTGGAAGGCAACTTATCAGAATTCTTAGAGTTCAACATGTTTAATGAAGTAGCCATCTGTCTCATCTGGGTGGTCAAATTCTCAATGGAGGACTATTGTCTCTAAATGGAAGCTTTGGTCTCTTGCTGGAATTGCATATTCTGTAATGTCATTTTCCTCACCAATTCTTCTAACGAAGGTTCACTAAATGCAGGATCAGGATTACTATTCACTTTTGTTGCCTCTGTTGTTGGATTGGAGGAGGCACATATGGTATATTTTGTGCAGCATTATTATTCTAAAATGGTGGCCCTGGATGAGGCTGTGAAGGATCAGACCATCTAAGATTCGGATGATTCCTCCAACCAGGATTGTATCTGCTTGATGAAGGATTATAGTTCTATTGTTTTTGTTGAGTTTTGTTGTTGTAAATATTTGCAGCACAGGCCTCAGGATGGTCAGTGGTTTTGGGCTCCAAGAGAGAAGGACAAACATCACCATAATGCTCAATTGCGGTGAAATGCCACAAACTCGTGCTACAAGTGAAGGTTTTTGCTGATTCATGGAGCAAGTTGAGTGACCAAGGTAGCAAGGGAGTCAAATTTTTTCTCAAGTTTATCTTGCCTCACCGAATCTGTCCCAACATCATAGACACCACTGACCACTATACCATCACTAGTTCTTGCACTGAACTGTTGAGAGTTCGAAGACATCTTCTCAATCAAACCTCTAGCCTCAAAAGGGGTCATATCTCTAACTGCACCACCACTAGCAGCATCAATGATATTCTTCACCATGTTGTTCAGACCCTCATAGAAATATTGCAGGAGGAGTTGTTCAGAGATCTGATGATGGGGGCAGCTTGCACATAGTCTTTTGAATCTTTCCCAATATTCATATAAACCTTCTGCATGTAGTTGTCTGATTCCAGAAATATCTTTTCTTATTGCAGTGGTCCTAGAGGCAGGAAATAATTTTTCAAGGAAGATTATCTTCAGGTCATCCCGACTAGTAATAGAACCAGGGGCCAAGTAATACAACCAATCTTTTGAAGCACCCTCAAGTGAATGTAGGAATGCCTTCAAACATATATGATCTTCTTGGACATCACTAGGCTTCATGGTGGAACATACAATGTGTGGTGGGCCAATAAAATCCAGAGTCAAGCACCTTTCGTGCTGTCCTTTGGGTACCAAGATGGCCACCCATTGCAGAAGAATGGCACATCCTCATTGGGATACTGGATACACAAGCTTTCGTATGTGAAATTAGGTGGAGCCAGCTCCATTAATGTCCTTTCATGTGGGATTGGAGGTGGTTCAGCCATATTTTCAGAGTATGCAATAGAATACACAAAAACAACAGAATGCACAAAAACAACAGAGCAGAATCAGTATCACTATCAGGTAGATTAACACTAAGATGAAAAGACTCACTATCTAAATTTAAATTCCTAACTTGTCTAACCAAACTATGAAACGTTCTATCAATTTCAGGATTTATTGGATGCAAAGAGTTAGGATTTCCCCTAGTCATGCACTAAATGCAGTAGTAAGAACCATGTAGGGCAGTAAGTGAAATCATGTTAAATTTTAGTGATCAACCAAAACTTTGCATCAATAAAGTCCTAATACCATAGAAAACATCCACAAAATGTTTCAGGACAAAACTTAAAGCCTAACTAATTTAATTAAATGCAACAAAATCAAAACAATTGGAAAAATAAACTTGTAAAATAAAAAAGAAATAGTAAAAGACTCTTTTTGGATTTTCAGGGTGGGTTCTACAGACGCAATATGTAGAGAAAGAATCGTTGAATTTTTCTACCCCAAATGCATATATAATAT
>NC_032024.1:8104135-8104781 GCF_001865875.1 Lupinus angustifolius
GGTGCATCCAACATTCAATATGTGATGAAAGAAGTGTGGAAACAAAGTTCATGCAAAAATTCCAACCACAACTATATTAACCAACATACACATGAATCAACCAACAGACAAATAGCTAAACAAGACAACAAACAGCAAATAGTGAATGCTACAGGCAGATTTTGAAACCCAAACAGAATGGTTATTCTAAGACACACACTAAACTATACTAAGAATCTTTGGCAAGAACCGATAATTCCTGGCAACGGCGTCAAATTTGATCGATGTCGTACCCGATACAAATAATATAACAATTAAAACTGCAGTACTAGGAAGTGACTCATAGGTCGTTTCCCAATGATTATCTTTTCCCAAGGATTATCTTTCAAGCAAAGCTTCAAACACCTTATACTCACACACACACAAGGGGGTTTTTGTTGTTGGATAGTATGAACATAAATCAACTTCAGAAACAGTAGTTAAGCAATGTAATAGAATGACTAAATCCCTTTGGTTCGTTTGTTCACAACTCAACCCTTGGTTTCAAAACATTATTTTCATATTCCAACCATTAACTTCTGAATTTGTTGAGAATCAATTAACTAAGCGATAATCAATTCAAAGTTCCAGAACCTAAACCTCAAACTAGGCGAAATCAGTATGAGCA
>NC_032024.1:8104881-8120952 GCF_001865875.1 Lupinus angustifolius
ACCAGTTTCTAAGCAATGGAATTATGCAACCCATATTCAGAAATAAGATAGAAGAAATCAACAATAAAGAAACCGAAAATGCATTAATAACAAAACCTCAAGAGTTGTGATACATTACCAAAGGAACTTAGTCCAGAAATTTAGCCTTCCATGGCAATGGAAAAACAAACCGAAAATGAAAAATGAAGAATGAGTTAAACCCTAGCAGAGCAAAAAGAGAGAAAACGAAAATGTGTTTATGTTTAAAGTGAGGAAAAGTAAAGTGTGTGTGTTTGGAGTGGGGAATCCGAATTTAACCCCTCCAACACACATAAAACCGAATTGGGCCTAAACAATGGGCCCAAAGATAAATTACAATAAAAACAACTCCTAAAATAAAAATACAATCTTCACTTCAGCACATATCCTCGACTTCCATAATGCCCAAAATGCGATTGGTGCCAAATATGATATGAAAATGATAATAGATTTAATCAGACCAAATAATCCCAAATTAACTCATTTTTGGAATATTAGTCCAATAAAGTCTAAAACATTAAACCATGTGAAACAAAGTCAATTAGGCACCAAGAATAATCAATCATGCTAAATTAAGGTTATGAAAAGTGTGTAATATATTGCTCATCATGGTGCCTTCTCCAGTCTGATACCATAAGCCTTGCAATAGGCTTCAAATGGACCACGATACTCTCCACCATTATCTGCTTTCAGACACTTCAACTTCTTCCTAGTCTCACATTCTACTAGTGCATGGAACTCTTTAAATGTTGGTCGTCTATGAATGTGACAAAGTAGTACACCCATACTCTTCTTGAGTGATCATCTATGAATGTGACAAAGTAGTAGGATCCTCTAAGAGATCTTTCAGATAGTGCACAAACATTAGAATGTACCAATTCAAGTATTTCATCTCTACATGAGGGGTTGTCTGTTCTATGAAAATTGACTCTATGTTGTTTACCATAAAGACAATCAGTTCAAGAATCTAAAACTTGGTCTTTTATACCTGGAAGGTGGTCTTTAACGAGCATCTGAAGTGTCTTCTCACTCTTGAGCCCCAATCGCCTATGTCAAAGATCTTTGGATTCGGTAACAACATTTGCTTCTCCAGAACAAATTCTTCCATGTATAATGTACAAAGATCCTTCCTTTGAGCCTCTAGCAATAACGAGGTTGCGTTTTGCTAATTTCCACTTTCCAGCACCAAATTGGCTTACAAAACTAGCATCATCCAACTTACCCATTGAGATAAGGTTGAGACGCATATCTGGGACATGTCTCACCTCCTTCAATATAAGCTTTCCTCTTGTGTCTGTTAGCAACACAATATCACCAATTTCTGCAATCTTGCTTGTAACATGGTTTCTCATTTTCACAGTACCATAATCACATTTCTTGTAGTTTGAGAAGAAACATTCATGTGGACTTACATGGAAAGAAGCACCAGAGTCAACGATCCAAGCACAATCACCATATGTAACATTTATGTAATTGTCTTCTCCAATGAGGATAACATCATCATCTACGGTGACGTCTGTGGTAGACTTATGAGCATTTTTCTTTGGATCAACTAAATCTTCATGGATATTTCCAGCTTTCTGGTCTCTCTTCAAGGACCTGCATTCAGATCTTTTATGTCTTTCTTTACTACAATAATAGCATGTTATTGATCTCATGCGAGATTGAGAGCGACCTCTGAATTTGCTTTTGCTTCTTCCACGAGATCCAATCCTCCCATGAGTTTTACTTCTTCCACGTCTCTCCACAATATTTGCTTCAAAGTGGAATGATGTACTCCATTCTTTTCTTCTGGATTCTTCATTCAATAGACTATCTGAAACAGTGTCCTTTGAGACCTTTCCATCCGGGACTGAGTTGTTGAGCGTGACCACCAATGCATCCCAGCTTTTAGGCAACAAACTCAGTAGCAGAAGTGCTTGCAGCTCATCATCTATCTTTGTCAATTGATTGACAAGTCCCTTGAATGAATTCAAGTGCTCTATCATGCTCTGACCATCTCCGTAGTTGACTTTCACCAACCTTCTAACAAGAGATACTTTATTTTTGGGAGTTTTCTTTTGAATCATAGATTCAAGTTTCGACCATAATCATAAGCATTTTTGTATGTGGACATATGCTCAAATAAACTTCTATCAATATACTTCTGAGTCATTGCAACAACTTTTCGATTCAAAAGCTCTCAATCTCTGTAACCCTTATCTTTTGGCTTGTCTTTACAAGAAATAGGCTCATGTATATCCTTGCAATATAAATGATCCTCCATCATGGG
Organism: Lupinus angustifolius; assembly: GCF_001865875.1. Classification (NCBI taxonomy): domain Eukaryota; kingdom Viridiplantae; phylum Streptophyta; class Magnoliopsida; order Fabales; family Fabaceae; genus Lupinus; species Lupinus angustifolius. The sequence goes on from NC_032024.1 coordinate 8,107,172, forward strand.
CTTCCAATAGGAATAGTTGCCAGCTATCAACTTGAACATATCTCCATCAAATGAGATATTAGCGGCTCCTTCCATCTTGGACTACACAGGTTAAGCTCCCCGAATGAACCTGGGAGCTCTGATACAACTGTTAGAAATTCAGAATCAATTTCTCCTCTGTGTGATGCAAAATGGGTACTTGTGGAAGCAACAAGTGTATAAAGAAAATAGAGAAGAGTAGAACAATAACGCCAAGGATTTTTAACGTGGAAAAACCTCCTCAATGTGAGAAGAAAACAACCACGGGACCTAGTCCAGAAAATATGTCTACTATAGAAAGTAGGATTACAATATTTGACTTTCTATTACAAAGAGGATAACATTCAATCTCACCCAAAAAGGATGGAAATACAAACTCTCACTAGGAATACAAATCTCACACTATGTGGATATAAATTCTTTCACTTTCTCTTATGTTGTTCTTTCTTACTTGCTTGTTGTATCTCTTTCTCACAAGTCTCCTATATATAGTGAAAGGGAGGAAGACTTCATTATAAAGACATAGTGGATGATGTTATACTTTTCAAGACATTTCGAAAAGTGCTACTCCAACTTTTTAAGTTAGACTTCATAATTCTCAAAAGTCAAAGAATAATTTCAAAACTTTGGAATAGTTTTCATTGAATGTACTCAATCATCTAACAAGATTCATTGGTCTTAATTCCACATCAATTAGAAAAGATTCTCAACTTATATCCATAATTGTAAAAAGATAATTTTTGAGCTTTTACAACCTTCCTTGCCGACAAGTAATTAAGTGAAAACTTTAGCCCAAATTTGATATCCAAGTCCTCTCGAGACAACCAAGTCCGGGGACATATCTTAAGTGATCTCACCGAATAACAACTCTAATGTCTGTTGTTACAACTAGTATTCTACCTTAAGAAGCTTGGTCAAATGAATATGCCGCGTAGAATAAAAAATAAATAATATATTTCCTAGATTAGTATATATGAACTAGAAGATTCGAAAATAACATTTTTAATATTTATTAATGGAACTCATATAATTAGGAATGAAAACAAGAGGTGCATATGGTGTATATATGTAATAATACTCATATCTGTTTGTAGTACCAATTCAACTAGCTAGTATCCATATGTAATTTTTATGTTTATTTTTTTATATTTTATAATAATTAATGTATATGAATATAATTATTATATAATAGTAAAATACAGAACAACAATCAAGTCTTTATCTCATAAGGTGAAATTAGTTAAATGGATCGAACGACATTATAATATTTTACCATAAAAGTAAATGTTGTGTTAATATCACAATCAATACAAAATTTTGTCGAATATCTATGATAAGGATCAATATATTTATATATATATATATATGATAAATTTATCACCATGATTCAATTACTAAAATTAATTACGAAATAATAATAAAATAAATTATATGTAGTATCAAAGTAATAAAAATTATAATATATAAAATATTTAATTAAAAATAAATTTGTAAATATTTGATTATTCGCAATACGGATACTATGATACTCATTATTAAGCATTTATTATTGCTGGGTAAATCATTTAACACATTTTTACAATATCCACAAATACAGGTATTTTTATCATCAATGTGACCAAAAGCTTTCAGAACATTTTACCTTCTAATCATTTTCATATACTGTTTATCTAGGAAAAATGTTGAGTTATTTCAAAATTTGTAGATCCCATAGTTTCAAGTTTTCAACAAACAATAACACTACCAACTACGCTCACTTCAACAAGCATGAAAAATATGCGCCAATCAAACCTCGCTAGGCTAGGGATACAAAGGTTCAAACTTCAACCCAATCTCTACCTAACCTTTTGAGAGTCCTTTGCACTTTATGTGATGAATGATAATAGAAATAACAATATATATCCAAAGTGTTCAAGGCTATCTTTGACATAATTAACTACTAGATAAAAGAGTGTAATATTTATGTACTGTTAGTATAAAGATTTATATATAGTTAATACATCATTCACTATTAATTTATATTATATTCATTAAAGAGTCAATATTGATTAAACATGAAGGATTATTGAAATACAATGACATTATATAAAACCGATGTACCGTAAATTCATTAAAACATTTCTCTTAAAAATTTAGTTAGATGATTGCACCAAAACAGTTCAATAAGACTATTAGTATATATTTATTGATAGGGTTATGATAAAAAGTATCCTAAACATATTGAAAGCAAAAAATATGTGTTTTGGATTTAAGATAATTTTTAATGGAGTTGGGAGCTATCTTCCTCTAAGAGCTTAATGCTTTAACATAAATAATTATTCACATAATATTTGAGTAATTTTGACCAAGTGGTGAAAAATTACAGTCTCACGTCCATTTTGATTAAGTGCCGAATGTTGCATTAAAATTCATAAATACGCCTTCGCCTTGATAAAAAATAATAATAAAAATCTAAACGGGAAAGTAAAAAGTTTGTCTTGAAAAATGATGTTTTAATTTATCTAGAAGTGTAAGACTTAATTTCATAATGTCAAATTCTCTTTTTTTGGTATTCTGTAAACAATATTTTAGAGCACTCAATATCAATACTCTAACTCGGAAATTAGGCTAATCTTAATTTCAATTAATGGTTATAGAAGGACGCCAATTTTAGTAAATATATATCATTCCCATGTTATTGTCAGATCCTCATATTATGAAGTATTAAATTTTCACCAAATTGCATAATAATGATATTAAACATGAGGATTTTAAGACGGAGGTTAGACTATTAGTATTTTCTTTCTACTTGCCTATTAGTATTTTCAAATGTCCATTACCCTTCCTTGAACAATCAAAATTTTATAAATAAAAGTACTGAAAATATAAATGGTTAATAGACGCGTGATAGAAAATTTGGAGCGTCAGCAATAGGCAATCACAAGCATTTCAAAATAGAGAGGGATTGAAAGTGCTGTATAATGATATATAAAGAGTGCTGTATAATGATATGTAAAGACGTGTTCCTATAAGTCAAAACTTATCACCGACTAAGCATTAGTCTAGTGGTATAATATTCTGCTAGATCCTTAGATGACTAAAAACTTACTGGTTCAATTCCTAATACTTATTAGAAGGGAGAGCCATACATCTCAAAAAGTATTAATTCCTTACCTAATGGTGATAGAGTTTGGACAGAAATATGTCCATATTTACTTTAGAAGGAAGTAATGCATAGAACATAGTATGAAGGCAGGGAAAGTGAGAGAGTGGAGAGGTGGCGGTGGAGACATGGCAAGTGTTGACTGAAAAGATAGGGGAGCTTATCCAAAACAAACTTCCTTCAGAAACCTTGGCAGAGAAGAAGGGCATTGGTTTCAACCTAGAGGCTACCTCAAGTCACTCCAATCATCTTGTACTTCTTTTTTCTTCACAAATATTTCAGAGAGTCATGGGATTTCAGAGATGTGGGCTTTGGGGCTTTGTTTGCAAAATGGGGAAGTGTGGGGGATGTTGTTATTCCACAAAGAAGATATAAAAGAGGTAACATGTTTGGTTTTGTGAGATTTAAACAGTTTGATGAAAATTATAAACTTCTGAAGGCACTTGAGCAAGTGTGGATTGGGAGTTACAAGCTTAAAATCAATAGCCCCAGATTCAAAAGAAAAGAGGACCGTAATCATAGAACAAATGTAACTTCAAAAATGGTTCCAAATTCCTCAGCAAACCATGCTAGAGTCATAAGCAAAGATGGAAAAAAACTCTCTTGGAAGGAAGTTCTTTTAAAAGACAAGCAAAATCATATTCCGGAAGGCACTATTGATAACTTAAAATCTCAGCTAGTAGGAGAGCTTTTCAATTGGGAGGACGTGCATACCTTGTAGAAGACTTTGAATAGAGAAGGTATTTTCTCTGTAAAGACAATTTCACTGGGAGGGAAGATGTTCATTCTCAGAGCTGAAGGGCAGGAAGATGTTCGGCAAATCTTTAATGAGAATGAACAATGGTGGAAACCGATCTTCAAGGAGGTTAGAAACTGGACCTCTTCAATTTATCCTCTCGACATAATGGTGTGGATAAGAATCTTGGGTGTCCCCTTACATGTCTGGTCGGTTGAGTTTTTCAAATTATTAACCAATTCTGTTGGCGAGTTCATCCGGCTTGATGGAGTTTCCGAAAACTGGGAGAGATTGGATTTTGCTCGATGCTTAGTGGCTTGCAGCAATCTGAGTCACGTAGATAATTTCCAAAAAGTTATCATTGGAGACAGAGAATGGCATATTAGAATGGTTGAAGAAGTGGTTTTTGTGGAGGATTACAATAAGTGGAACTTGCTACAATCTTTGAGGAAAAATGTCACTTCCCTAAACTCGAGTGATTCAGAGAATGGAGAATGGTGGCCGAAGAGTGAAAACGGTGGGAGGGAGGATTCATCCACGATTGGTGAAGACGATGACGTGGCACGCAGACTATGTCTTCTGAAAAAAGGATAGTCTGACTGTATTGGGAGATGCAAAAAGAAGGGTACGGAGGCAGGAAGGAAACTCATCTCTAGCAGCTTTAAAGAGGGAGATACGGCGGGGGCAGGGGAAAAGAAATTTTCAAACACCAATTTGGGCACCTTGGTTCCTTGTGATGGGAAAGGGATTGATATTCATAGCTTGAAAGAGATGGATTGTGAGAAAGAAGAAGACAAGGGTGCAGTCGGATGGGAGAAAGAGAGATTAAGAAAAGGTAAAGGGACTTTACACATTGATTTAACTGATATTGGGCCAAGTGTTGTTGGACCCATTCAGCTTTTAAGTCAAAAAAATCACTCTACTCCTAGCCTAAGCCGTAATATTTTAAAGAGTGATGTGCAAGTGAGAATTTTAAAAAGGGGGTCCCCTTTGTTTGATGAGGAACACGTGATGGTGGGGGAAGAAAACCTCATTGGCCAAGCCCAACATGATAGGCCTTCCTTTGTGTTGGACTCTCTATCCACTCAGGCTATTGACTCTACTAATACTACTGGTAATAAATCTTCTAATTCTCATGTCATACTTGTTGGTAATATTGAAAAGGGGAGGACGGAAAAAAAACTCACAAGGTATTGTTGAACATGCAGAATCAAATGTTGGCATCCTTAAGATCAAAAAATGGTAGGAGGTTAAAGAATAAAGAGCTCCATAAAAGACAAAAAAATGATGATGTTATTGAAGTGCCTCTTGAGGATACAATTCATTCTGCGGTTATGGAACCTCTGTGTGAGTAACCTTTATCCTTGTCTAATTCCTTGCACACAAATTCTTGTCCTGTTTTTGGTGAAACCCAAAATGCTACAAAGATATGGGAATTGGGGGAAAAATTGGGTGTCACTTTTGATGGGGAGGATAATGTGATGATAAAGGAAATTGAAGTTTTAGAGAAGAGGGATAGGATTGGTTTTGCAAATCCTATTCAAGGGGGTGAAGGAGGTATTCAATGAATTGTCTTTCCTTACATGTTAGGGGGCTAGGGAGTAGTTTAAAAAGAAGAAATGTGCAAGGGGTTATTAAAATTAATTGTGTGGATTTCATTGGCATGCAAGAAACAAAGCTTGAGAAGTGTGATGAGAAGTTGTGTGTTGGTCTTTGGGGGAATTCAGATTGTGCTTGGGATTTCAGTCCATCAGTTGGAAGGTCGGGCGGTTGAAAGTGCAAAGTGTCAATGATAGCACTAGCAATGATTTGCCTATGTTTTGATGGAGACAAGGTTCTATCAAAGCTTGAAGATGGCTCAACAATCAACATGCCTAAAGCTCATTTGGTCATATCTAGACTAGGATATAAATAGAGTCATTATTATAAGTAGTTTGGGATGTGTGCCGTAGTAAGTGAGTATAGGTGAGGTGAACCTAGATGCAAGTCTCTCAAGCCATCGTAATTGTCATATCATATCCATGAGACATATTATCTAGTCTATTGTATGTTCATGCATTAATCATACATGTTATATTTGCATATTAGGCATAATATAATTGCTAAAACATGTATAGAAGTTGTGGATAACATATGAGAAGTTTACCTTTTGAACCATGTATTTTAATATGTTAGTTAATCGATTAACGTGGTGACTTAATCGATTAACTCAACTGTTTTTCTGTTAAATCAGTGTTTCTATTACAACTGGTTTATGTTTCAATTTTGTTGCACTGGTTAATCGATTAACGAGTTATCTTAATCGATTAACATGTTTGTTTTGTGTTATAACTGATTTCTGTTTTAACCGTTTAACTGTTTGCAACGAATACAACTGTAAAAACTGCCTAGTATAAATAGAGGCAACTTCCAGAAAACTGTATCTTTGCACGTTGTTCTCTCCTTAAATCTTCTTTAATTTTCTTGTTGTTTCAATTTGATTTAATACCTGATATTTTGCATAATTGTTCACTATCATATGCTTATTAAGAGTGCTTAAAAATATATGTTTTATCTCTGTTCAATTATTTTTAAATAACTATGCAATCTTCCTTTCTGATCATTCTGTTTTGTGCATGTGTTAATCGATTAACTAGGTTGTTTCCATAATTGGGTTTTGGTGCGAAAAGCGGTGATTGATAACCGCTACACCTATTCAACCCCCCTTCTAGGTGTTCCTAGGCCACTGATACCTAACAAGTGGTATCAGAGCTAGTACGACGTGCTAGCTCAACCGTAATCGCATGATCCTTAGGGAATTTAAATGGGTTCCACCAACCCCTTTAGCAGTGATGGCTCATCCATTAACCGTCCTCCCGTATTCAGTGGCGAGGGATACGCCTACTGGAAAGTCCGGATGAAGATCTTCATAGAAGTTATTGATTCAGACATTTGGGAATTTGTAATCAGTGGTCATTTCATCCCACTTCACTTAGTGGATGGCGAACCGAAAGAAAAGCCCAAAAGCTTATGGACCAATGAGGAGCGCAAGAAGGTCCAGTTCAACCTTCGTGCCAAAAATATAATTACCTCGGCCCTATCTTACGATGAATTCTTTCGGGTGTCTCAATGTCAAAGTGCCAAGGAAATGTGGGACACTTTACAAGTGACTCACGAGGACACTAGCAAGGTCAAGCGCGCCAGGCTAAACGCGCTGACACATGAATACGAATTATTTCGTGTGGTACCGAGTGAATTGATTGGCGACATGCAAAAGCGATTCACTCACATTATATATCATCTTATTCCTCTAGATAAAATGTTTACCACAGGAGAAGTCACTAATAAAGTTTTACGTTGTCTTGACAAGAGATGGCAACCTAAAGTGATGGCAATCATGGAGTCCATTGATCTAGATTCCATGCATTGGGCAACATTATTCAGAAAGCTTCAAGAGCATAAGATGGAGCTTGGACGTCTGACCATGCATGATGTGTCTGATCGGAAAAAGAAAGGAATATCTCTTAAAGCTACAACATCACAACCCAATGAATAGATGGAAAATGACGACACTGACTCAGACATTGATGAAGAAACGCTAAACCTTCTAGTGCAAAAATTTGGAAAGTTTCTAAAGAAGAAAGGAGGATTTAGGCGATTTCAAAATAAAGAAGCACGAGAATCAACTAAGAAAGGCAAGAACAAGGAGCATTTCACTTGCCATGAATGTGTAAGTCGGGTCACATGAAGTTTCAGTGTCCCACTTACTTGAAGAAAGTTAATTCATAGAAGAGCACTCCCCGGGACTTCAAATAAATAAAAGGCATACATTGTTTGGGATGTACCGGAGGAAGAATCAACATCAAGCACCTCAGATCAATAGGAGACCGCTAAGGTGTGCCTTATGACCATAACAGATAAGGCTTGCAGATCAGGTAGTAAGGATGATACAAATGAGGTATATTCTGACACATCATCCTCTTCTTATGATTCTCCCTCATATGATGTTTTATATGATGCTTATGTTCAGATGCATGAAGAGCTTAACAAATTAGCAAAAATTAGTGTTGATAGAAAAAGAATAATTTTGCTAAATGATCAGAAAATAATTCAACTACAAAAAGAATTAGATGAGCTAAAATTGGAAAATGAAACTTTAGATCTAATTTTTTCTTGTACTTCATGCGACTGCTCTAAAAATTATTTATGTTAAACAACTACTTGTGAGTCTTGCGAGGACTTGAAAAACGAGAATTTTAAACTAAATGAAAAACTCGCAAAACTAGAAACTTTGCTTAGTAAAACGAGAAACGTTGGTGACTGTCGTGACCCGATTTTCAGTTGGAAGATCGGCCCTGCGACTTAGGGAGAGGTGGACTCGACTTCTAACTCTTCCGATTGATTTGGAGTTGCCACTATTTTTTTTTGCGGTTAAAATGTAGAAAACTCTCGTTTATGCCCAATTCAGATAATATAGCCTTTGGATAGAGATTCTGGACTCAGGAGTCGATTACGGATCCAGGAAGGTATTAGCACCCCATCTGTCCGTATTAAAATGGTACCATCGCTAACCACACAGGTTTTTATACCCGCAACAATTATTCATTCAAAATTCTATTAGTAAAAAGAAATATTTTTATTTTTATATTTGCATCTGACAAGAGGTTATCTTGCTCCTACGTATCCCCGGGTGCAATAGGAAAATCAAGACTATGTAGTTGTAGTTCGAAAATTGTTTAGCTACTTCGGTTGATTGTTAGTGATTTGGAAAATACTAATAGGTTTAGGAAGATTGATTTATTGAATTGATTAATATATAATTGTTTTGATTCAATGAGACTAATAGTTTAGAAATGGTGTTGGTCGTAGATCTTCTCCTCATTTCCAGAGGAGTTAGAGACGACTCGAACCATAACCTCACTATAAAAAATCCCATAAAATTTATTTGGTAAAATAGTTTCTAATTATTTAGACATATAGATTTTAGTGGTAAAATAATTAATTGATTATTTATATATGGAATTAATAGTTTAGAGATGATGTTGGTTGTAGACCTTCTTCTCATTTCGAAGGAGTTAGAGACAACTCGAACCATAACCTCACTATAAAAATTTCATATTTAACTTATTTAATAATATAGTGTTGGGTTATTTTTATAATTACAAAATTTAAACAATAAAATAGGCTTGGGAATTATTTTCTATATAGGAAATTAATAGCTTAGAGATGATATTGGTAATAGACCTTCTTCCCATTTTCAGAGAAGTTAGAGACGACTCGAATCATAACCTCACTATAAAAATTACATATTTAACTTGTTTAATAATATAGTGTTGTTTTTAATAATTATAGAATTAAGCAATAAAATAGGTTTGTGAATTATTTTCTATATAGGAAATTAATAGCTTAGAGATGATATTGGTCGTAGACCTTCTTCCCTTTTTTTCAGAAAAGTTATAGACGACTCGAATCATAACCTCACTATAAAAATTCCATAATTAGGTAAGAATTATTTGAAAATATTACTTTAAAAGGACGCATTTTAATAGGCTTTTTGTTAACAAACTGAAACAACTGGTTAAAGTCATGGATTCGTATATGTATGAAGAAGAATTCTAATTAATTGACCTTCATATAAGACATTAGCAAAAATAAATAACTAGGAATGTAAAATCAAATAAATACCAGAATATAAAAAACAATTTAAATAGAATAAATAAAAAATGAATTTAATTAAAAATGAAAAAAATGAGCAACGAAGGTTGAGGGGGCAGCACGACGACGGAAAGTAGTGAATGGGGTCTCTCCACCATGCAACATGACCACTAAGCCGTGTTGTCTCCTCTTCGGTTCCATTTCCATTGACGGTGAGTTCCTTTCTTCAATGACGGTTCGCTATGGTTCTCGACTCTTCTTGTGTTGGAAACGAAATGGAAGCTAAGGTGAGGTCAATTTCAACATCTCCTCTCATCTATTTCATGCACCACAGATTGACACAAAAGGGAACCAAATCCCTAAAGCTTTGAAGCTTTCTCTCTAATATGATCTTCACCTCTATTCCTCTTTTTCTCTTCTTTCCAGCGGTGCCGGCGAGAAGAACAAGGGCCATCCGTCATGGATGATTCGTGACTGAGTACAAGGCGGGTCTAATTCACGATGGTGGCAGTTGAAGGCACGACGGGGAAGCGGTGGTTACTGATTCTTGTCTTCCAGCAGCGGTGATTCCCAATGATGAACGAAGGTCACGACCGAGGGTGTCTCACGGTCCTAAAAGGTAGGGAAAGGCAATAGGGACCCCGAAAATCCCAATAAAGATAGTAATTCAATTACACTCTTCATTTAACTATTTCTGAAAGGGTTACTGATGATGGACTGATTCAGGTATACGAGGTTCCTGAATGGGATTGTGGTGTTTCACGGTGAAGATGATTGAAGGTGGAGGTAGTCACGGCTAGACTCACCAGGATTGGGTAACTTTCTGAGTATTAGTTCTCTGTTTACAGAGGCTCTGTCTCTATATATGTGTGATATGGATGTGTATGTGTTTCGGATTGTGGTGTTATGCGTTAGCATGTATTATGCGTTTTTTAACTGTTATGCATTTTGATTTCTTATGTTGTGATATGTGTATGCTTATTTTAATTTCGCAATATGTATGTATATTTTTTGATATATATACAAATAGGGTGGGATGTATATGTTTATAATTATTTAGACAAGTAGAGTGAAATGCTTGCCTGAGTGGATGTTCTTCTTCCTATGTTGTAGCTTCTTCCTGAATTCTCTCTATTTCTGAGTTCTCCTTTTTTATGATTGTATATGATAGCCTGTTCTCTAGTTGTTTTTTGTGGTCTCCTCTCTCTTAGTGTGCATGATAGCTCTTTTTATAGATGCCAAAGGCTGATTGTAAAGATTAAGAGAAACTTTTCATTTGCTCTTTGATTTAGAAACGTGTCATGACTCTCTATTTCTGATTTTAACTTTTAAAACTGGCCATCAATGCTGCCTAGCTAAACTAAAATCAATAATTCTTGATTTGCACCTCTTTAGTACCACTTTACTCTGATTTACGGCAGATTGGTGTTCTTTTGGAATTCCTTGAGTTAATTCCATGAATGCTCTTGATGTTTATATGTTTATCTTTAATGATTGTTTTGATTGTTCTCTCACTGATTGCTCTCTCACTTATTTCTCTCTCTGAAATTACTTAAATAATTACTACATTCATGCTGATTATGAGCATGTGTAACTGTTGAGAGGTTCTTTGTTTGCATTTCACATAAACTTTCTGGTTGTCTGCTTTTTATTTGTGTAACTGAAGGGACCTCTAGATTATTCTCTGGTTTTTTAAGGCTGCCCAGTTATTGTTGATTCATAATTAGAAATGTAACTGCTTGATATTTGACATCTCTTTGTAGGAACAACATCAACAGACTTATCAATGTACTCTGCTCCGATCCCTAGTAACCTTCAGGTGCCTTTGGGAAGACACCAACGCTGAAGTGGCCATTAGTTGACCTCAAGAAAGATAATACCATCCCACTTCTATCACTATACTTTGCAGAAAATGGTAAGCGTCTGAACTGTGTGATCTTGCATTTTTTTTGTTTTATTTTCTTTGCTAGTTCCATGCTTTCCCTCTTTGCATTCTCTATCCCTACTTTTTCCTTAGCTTCTTACAGACACTTTCCCCAATAGGTTGATTCATGAAATTAATATGCTCATTTCTAAAGCAATTAATCGGATCGATGTCACGTTCAGCTGGTACATGTGTTACACTCTTATAACTGAATTGCACTTTTTGCAGATCAAACCAACGTAGATGCCATGGGTGATGAACTCATTGATTGGTCCAACAAGGGGATGATGAAAAGCATGTGACCTTACACAAACTGAATCCTTCTTTGCCATAATCCTCAGGCTTAATTTTAGTGATAATTTTGTAGGATTTGTTATTAGCCTATGTTGATTATTTGAGTAGGAATCAAACTCAGATTTAATTATTTAGCTCTTTGAAGGATACAAACTTTATTGGTCTTCAGGAATTTTGTTTCTTCTTGCCTTATACTGGTTGTACCGTTGGATTGGCTCTTCAAAGTGCTTCTCATTTCTCCAAGATGTGAACCCCATGAGCATGTAACAAATTGTAATCTCGATGCAGCTTACTTACTTTGAATTACTCAAACAGGTTATGCATGATTTACTAAATCAAGGCATTTATATTGTTGCCTCAAACAGTTCTTGATATGTGGTGCATTTGTATACCCATATTTGTTGTGGTTGGTTATCAGATGATCATATCAATATAAAAGTTATTGTCTACTCCTAGTAAAATTGTAATCATACAGCAAACTCTTTTTTTTTTCAAACATGTCAAAATCATGTTCTATATAGAGTGAAAGTTGGTTATTGCATGTACGTTATCTCAAGCTACGGGACATAGCCGACTTAGTGTTGCTACTAATCAAATAATTATCAATCGCGTAATGATGCAAATTCTATATTCTGAATTTTTGCACAAAAGACACAGAAAAAAAAAACGGTAGGACAAAATTGAGTGTTCACAGTGACCACACTGGATTAGGGTATGTTCCCCCATCCCATAGAAATAGACCATATAGGAGATCTCTAACTTGTCCATATAAAAAGTCTAAAAAGAAAAGTATAGTCCCTAAATGTTTCTATTATGGCACACATGGACACACCTCTCATTCCTGCTACATCAGGAGATATGGGATACCTAGTGGTGTTTACGCTTGGGTAATAAAGGGAGATAACTCCCTCGTTACTAACAGAAAAGGACACAACATAATTTGGATACCTGAAACTAGCAGGTGATCTATTTTGTAGGTATGTCTTCGAACACATGGGCAAAATTGGTATCTTGCTAGCGATAGTTTGAGACATATGACTGGAGACAAGTCAAAATTCCTAGACTTGTCATTAGAAGAAAAGGTCTTCATTACTTATGGAGACAATAACAAATGAAGAATATTAGGCACCGGAAATATTGGCAACTCAACTCATGCTGTAATCGAGAACGTTCTATATGTAGAAGGTTTGAAACATAATTTGTTGAGCATAAGCCAGCTATGCGACACAGGTACATTAGAAGAAGTGCAATCCAAGGACATGAATCAAATCCAACAAGTACATGCTGAGCAAATAGTATAAGAAGAACATCAGGACATGCCTATTGCATGGAAAACCAAAAAGGATCATCCACTCGATAAGGTGTTAGGTGACATATCTACGGGGGTGGTAGTTCTTTACGTAATTTCTGTAATTTTGTTGCATTCGTATCTCAAATAGAGCCAAAGACCATCAATGAATCCATCGAGGATGTACACTAGGGTACAAATATGCAAGAAGAGCTAAACCAGTTTGAGCGAAATAATGTGTGGGACTTGGTCCCCAAACCAAAAGATCATCATGTGATTGGCACCAGATGGGTCTTTCGTAATAAGCTAGGTGAATCTGGCTTAATAATAAGAAATAAGGCTCGCTTAGTGGCCAAAGGCTACAACCAGGAGGAGGGCATCGATTATGATGAGACCTACGCTCCTGTAGCCAGACTTGAGGTCATTAGGATGCTTTTGTCTTTTGCATCAATCATGAACTTTAAACTACTCCAAATGGATGTTAAGAGAGCATTTTTAAATAGCTATATTCAAAAGGAGGTGTACGTAGACCAACCACCAGGGTTTGAAAACTTCAAATACCCGAACCATGTATATAAACTCAAGAAGGCCCTCTATGGCCTAAAACAAGCTCCTAGAGCCTGATACGATAGATTGAGTTCGTTTCTACTTGAAAAAGGGTTCGAAAGAGGCTTGGTCAACACCACTCTCTTTATCCGTAGATTAGATAATCATGTTTTACTTGTACAAATACATGTTCATGATA
>NC_032024.1:8121052-8124720 GCF_001865875.1 Lupinus angustifolius
CAAATTAAACAAATGGAAAGTGGCATCTTCATTCATCAATTGAAGTACTGCAAAGAATTACTAAAGAAGTTCGATATGGAGCAATGTAAAGATGCATCTACACTTATGGCGTCCACATGTTATCTTGACAAAGATGAAAAGGGAAAAGCGATTGAGGTAACTAAATATCGTGGGATTATCGGCTCCTTATTGTACTTAACTGCTAGCCGCCCCGTTACTATGTTTAGCATTTGTATGTATGCTAGATTTCAAGCTTTGCCAAAAGAATCACATTATATTGTTGTAAAACGTATCATGATATATTTAAAGGGAACTATAAATATGGGATTATGGTATCTTAGGGATGCCTCCTTATCCTTGGTAGGTTACTCCGATTCTGACTTCGCTGGGTGTAAGTTGGATTGAAAAAGCACTAGTGAGACTTGTCACCTATTAGGAAGTTCCTTAGTGGCATGACATAGTAAAAAGCAAGCATGCGTTGTTTTGTCCACCGCTGAAGCGGAATACATTGCCGCTAACGTGTGTTGCGCTCAAATCCTTTGGATGAAGTAGTAACTTAAGGACTTTGGGCTAATATTAGAAAAGATCCCTATTAACTGTGATAACACAAGTACCATTAACCTTTCCAAGAATCCCGTCTTACATTCAAGAACCAACCATATTGAAATAAGGCATCATTTTTTGCGTGATCATGTTCAAAAAGGTGACTGTGTGTTAGAATTTGTTGAAACATCTAAGCAATTAGCGGATATTTTCACCAAGCCCCTCTCACGAGATACTTTCTATGTTCTTCGAAGAGAACTAGGAATCCTTGATGAAAAATATCTTGATTGAGCTTATGTTAAATTGCCTTGCATGACTTATTTGCCTTGTATGCTTTAAAACGAAAACATGTTGAATGCTAACTGTTCCTTGTATGACCCATGATTCTGCATATAAAAGCTTTATATATATATGTGATTGCTTAAAACTGATTTAATAAAAAGTTTGAAATCCCAGCATGCTTTTAAAAACATCCAAAACGTTGTATCTGATGCATTTAATCGATTAAGGTCATTAGTTAATCGAATACCTGGGGAAAAATTTTGAAACCTGGTATTTTTAACTCAGGTTAATCGATTAAGTAATGTTGTTAATCGATTAACGGCATCAATATATCATAAATAGAAGCGTTTCTGGGCATTTTTCAAAACCCCATTCATCCCCTTTTCTCTCAAATCTCAGAGGAACAAGTCCAACATCATCCATAAGCTCTAACCTAGCCCAAATCGAATCGCCCACTCCATTTCCACTCCATAAATTGGCTTCTCCATCTCCAATTTCCAAGAAATATGTTTTCCCCAAATTGATAATCTTACTTCATGTTTCCCTAAATCCCTTCATTAAACCTTCATCGTGGTTCAGTTCCAACATCAGTGGAGAGAGGAGATCCTAAAAGAGTCAAGACAACCGCTCAACGTCCATCGCGTATCCCAAAAGCCCTGTCATCTCAACAAGCAAGGCAGGACCGTGGGGACCCGTACTATTCGCTGATTCTTCAAGAAACCCGGTTGCTCAAATTTCAGGGGAGGAAACCAATATACGTACGGTTTGCAAATTTGACTTGGTTAGCGGAACAGAACGTCAACTTTCCGCATGGTTTGCAAGCACAAGGTGTTGTCCCCTTCTTGGAATTAAAAGGTAATATCTACCCTGCTCTAGTTAGGGAGTATTATGCCAACTTTAGATACAAAGATGGAAAGTATTGGTCAATGATTGCTGGAAAACTGTTTGAGATTAATGAAGACATTTTTATGAACGTGGGTGGTTTATCATGTTCTGGTGCTAGTTTAAGTGACTGTGGTTGGGCAAACAACAACTCTTTTGATGCTGCTAAAATGTATAAGTCTTGTTTGCATAAACCTCAGTTATATGTTCAGGGTGAGTTAAACAAAGTTGGATCGCTGTCCGTAGAGAATAGGCCCCTACATTATCTGATTGCCTATATTCTGATTCAGAGAAACACAAATCATGCATAACCTACAGTGAATGATTTGAGGTTCATATTTGTTGTGAAGGAGAACATAATGATTAATTGGCTTGGCGAGATTCTGAAGTTCATGTATAGCGTCTCCACTTCACAATCAAGGTTGCTTCCTTATAGTATCTTCATTTTGCGAATTCTTGATTATCTACATATTGATGTTTCAGATACTATAGTGATGGATTGTTCTGACAAGGATCACTTGATTGGTGAGATCTAATTCATAAGATGGGTATATACAAGTACGGCAACACATGGCAATATAAATAGGACTTTAACACTGTGAATCTTGACCCCTCTAGTGAGGATGATCAAGATGATACTCAAGAGTCATTTGCTGCTACTCAGGGGGAGTCTTCTGGTCATGCATCACAAGAATCAGCTTTTGGACAAGCCTACTTGGATGCTATGGAACAACGTCTCAACAACAGGATGGATCTTCACTTTCAGTCTCTGAAGGACTCATATCATACGGATCTGGAAAATTTTGAGGAGCGTCAGAATGCTTATATTGACAACCATTACCAATCCTTGAGGAATTATGTTCAGACAACTGCTGACTCACAAAACAGAAAGTTGTGTGTTGAGTTCAACAAGTTGAGTACCCTCGTCAAGGGTGGTGGTAGCTTGATGATTCCTGACAACGAAAACCCTCCATCTCATCCCTAGTTAGGAGGCCTTAAAGCTTTAGTGTTATCCTTCCTAGCTTTTGAACATTTGTGTTCCTTGTTCCCTCTTGAGGGCTTATCTTTTATTTCATATTTTTGCTTTCATATGGATTGTAATAACTTTAATCTTGTGTTGAATTACTGCTTCAAAATTTGACAATACTTTATATGATTTCAAATTATCTTAACCATGCTTGAATGGTAATTATGTTTCAAATAGTATACTCTTATGTTTAATCGATCTTGATCATGTTTGGTGTATGTATCAATATTGAATGCTTATGTCTGCTGATAACTGCTCAAATATGTCAAATGCTTAATCATTCCATGCTTATTTGAGTAAACATAGCCTTTCATGCCATTAAAATTGTTCTGTTGTTGTTTGCTGTCCATTTATTCGATTAAGCCTTGTTGTTAGATTAAATGATGTATAAATGTGCATTTGTTCAAGCTTCTTACAGCTGGTTGATTGATTAATCGCCCAAAATTAATTGATTAATTATAGTCTGTCCTAACTCTAATAACTCTTCTGAATTTTGACTAGAATTGAATACTTGTATCTTTTTTATAATGTTAAAAGGGGGAGAAAGGTTGCTTGTTGTGTTAAATAGATTTTTCAGGTTGTAATAGTTTTTGCAGGTTGTTGTATATAGCTTTCGTAATATGATTGCTTACCTAAGGGGGAGCAAAAGCACTTCAACTTTGAAACTTTGAATAACAACCATTAACAACCATTATGCAAATTCATCGTCAAGCTAATTCATCAAACGTTTTGAACTATTTTGATGTGGTATTTGTCATCATCAAAAAGAGGGAGATTGAAAGTGAAAACTGTCAAGGATAGCACTAGCAATGCTTTGCCTATGTTTTGATGAAGACAAGGTTCTATTAAAGCTTGAAGATGGCTCAACAATCAACATGCCTAAAGCTCATTTGATCATATCTAGACTAGGATATAAATAGAGTCATTATTCTAA
>NC_032024.1:8124820-8126147 GCF_001865875.1 Lupinus angustifolius
TAATCATACATGTTATATGTGCATATTAGGCATAATATAATTGTTAAAACATGTATAGAAGTTGTGCATAAGATATGAGAAGTTTACCTTTTGAACCATGTATTTTAATATGCTAGTTAATCGATTAACGTGGTGACTTAATCGATTAACTCAATTGTTTTTCTGTTAAATCTGTGTTTCTATTACAACTGGTTTATGTTTCAATTTTGTTGCATTGGTTAATCGATTGATGGGTTGCCTTAATCGATTAACAGGTCTGTTTTGTGTTATAATTGATTTCTGTTTTAACCGTTTAACTGTTTGCAACGAATCCAACTGTAAAAATTGCCTATTATAAATAGAGGCAACTTCAAGAAAACTGTAGCATTGCATTCCATTGTATAGGACTTATTTTAGAGAGCATATTTCATTTTGCATTCTGTTTTTGCAAGAGAGTTGCATGTGTGAGGAAGAGAGTTACCATGCTTAATTGATTTTTGATTTGCATACTGTTTTTCACATTCTTATGCTCATCCTTATCTTGCTCACATGTTCATGCATTATTTGTAAAGATTGTTAGAGAGATATAATTGATTAATGTTTTTGATTAACTCACATGTTCTTGATGGCTTGAGTGATTTGTGAGTGGGTTAGTCTTAAGGTCTTTTACTTGTAATATTTCAAGCATTATTGTGCTTATAATACATTGATGTTTTAATATGTTTTTGTGTATTCTAGATTGATCTCTTAGTGTCGTACCACCACAGAGATTGGGATTCTTCATCGAGACTAAGAGGTATTTATTTGAGAACAAGAATCTTGGCTAGGGCTATTTCGCGAGAAAGATTTTCTCAGGCAATAGGTAGAGTTAAACCAAGGGTTTAGGTGTTCTAGATTTCAAGAAAGAAGTGTCATATGTTTTTGTAAATTGAATTGGTGTGTGTGATCATACGTATATTTAATATTGTAAAGAAGAAAATCTCACCAGAACAGAAGGGGAGGCCTGGATGTAGTTTGCAATGGACCGCAAATGAACCAGGATAAAATTCCATCTTTGCACGTTGTTCTCACCTTAAATCTTCTTTACTTTTCTTGCTGTTTCAATTTGATTTAATAGCTGATATTTTGCATAATTGTTTACTGCCATATGCTTATTAAGAGTGCTTAAAAATATCTGTTTTATCTCTATTCAATTGTTTTTAAATAACTGTGCAATCTGCCTCTCTGATCATTTTGTTTTGTGCATGTGTTAATCGATTAAGACAATGTGTTAATCGATTAACTAGGTTGTTTCCAGAATTGGGTTTTGGTGCGAAAAGTGGTGATTGATAACCGCTTCACCTATTCA
>NC_032024.1:8126247-8186290 GCF_001865875.1 Lupinus angustifolius
AGGTGTTCCTAGGCCACTGATACCTAACAGCGGTATCTTGAACATATGGGACATCAAGAAATTTCACAAATCAAACTCTTACGCGGGCAATGGGTTTCTGGCCACAGTTGGAACTTGGATGGATGGTTAGGTAAATTGTTGTATGGTTAATATTTATTCTCCTTGTTTATTATCTCAGAACAAGCTTCTTTGGGAAGAACTTTTGCAATTGAAGATGAATATGGGTGACATAGTTAGGTGTTGTTTTGGTAATTTTAACTCTGTTAGAAGTATGTCTAAAAGGAGAGGAGTTGTAGGTGGGGGTTGTAAAAGAGATATCCAATGTTTCAATGACTAGATTAGAGAGATGGAATTGGTGGATTTGTCGTTAATTGGGAGAAATTTCACTTGGTACCATTCTGGAAATGGTGCTTTGAGCCGGCTTGATGGGTTCCTCTTATCAACATGGTGGTTCTTGAATTGGCCAGACACATGACAATGGGCATTGAATAGAGATTTCTCCAATCATTGTCCGATTATCTTAAGGCAGAGGAAGATAGAAAAAGGTCTGATTCCTTTCCGGTTCAACAATTGTTGGATTCGGCATAAGGTTTTTGCACTGCTGGTTTCAAAAGCGTGGAATGAGGTTGGGGCTTTCGGGAGAAGGGCTTACATTGTGAAGGAAAAATTGAAGTATTTAAAAGAAGCTTTAAAGTTTTGGAATAAGGAGACTTTTGGTTGTTTGGATACTAATTTGTCTAAATTGTCTATGGATATTCAAGAACTAGATATCTTGGGTGAGAGTTCGTTTTTGGATTCAGATTAGCTATCTCTTTGCAAGAAGCTTTAGGTTGAGTGGTGAAAAACAGCAAATTTGAGGGATAACTTATTCAGGCAAAAGTCTAGGAGTAAGTGGTTGGAGGAGGGGGATGCAAATACTAGCTATTTTCATGCTTGCATTAATAATGAAAGGCGGAGAAATCAGATCAGTGGAGTTTGGATTAACGAGGTGTGGCTTGAGGAAGACCTGATTTTGAGGAATGGGATAACAAATTACTTTAAAAACTTGTTCTCTGTGGGGCCTACGATTAAACCGACTTTGGACGGGATAGATTTTTCCAAGTTGAGTGCTAATCAAATTCACGATCTGAATACGGTTTTTTTGGATGAGGAAATTAAAAGGGCGGTTTGGAGCTGTGCAGGTGATAAGAATCCTGGTCCACATGGCTTTAACTTCATATTCTTCCAGGATTTCTAGGAGGTGGTTAAAGAGGATATTATTCTTTTTATCCAAGAATTCCATGCAAATGGCAAGATCCCGAAAGGTTTGAATTCTTCGTTTATTGCTTTGATTCCAAAGACAAAGAATCCAAACAAAACCCAGGACTATAGGCCGATTTCTCTAGTTGGATCCTTGTATAAAATCCTTTCGAAGATTTTGGCTGGTAGACTAAAAGGTGTTATGAGTTCTTTAATCTCTCCTTCTCAATCAGCTTTTGTTCACGATAGATATATTTTGGATGCGGTTGTGGTGATTAATGAGGTAATTCATTTTGCAAATAAAAATGGGAATGGTTGTATCTTGTTTAAAGTTGACTTTGAGAAGGCATATGACTCGGTGGATTGGACTTTCCTAGACTACATGCTTAATCGATTTAGGTTCTCAACTAAATGGAGGAATTGGATCAATGCTTGTCTCTCCTCGACATCCATGTATGTTTTTATTAATGGAAGGAATTCGACTTTGAAAGTCAATTCAAACAAAACCTCTTTGTTTGGTTTTGTAACACCTCAGTGGTATAGTGACTATTTATCCCTGAGGTCACGGGTTCGAGTCGCAGAAGTCTCCCCTCGAAGGGGAATAAAATACTGCAGGGAGTATTTAAGCTTAATGAGTGGCACGCTCAGTGTATTCATCGGTCGGGAAGGTCGCATGTCAGGACTGGGGTATTACTGGTGGCATGCTCAGTGTGTGTATGGGCCTGAGAGGTCGCATGATATAACTGTGGTGTTACAAAAAAAGGCTAGCTTAATGGTAGCAACTCATGTGAATAATGACTATTTATCCCTGAGGTCATGGGTTCGTGTCGCGGGAGGCTCCCCTTTGTGGTGGAATAAAATACTGCATGGTGTATTTAAGCTGGTGGGTGCCACGCTCAGTGTATTCATGGGTCGGGGAGGTCACATATCAGCACTAGGTATTACCGGTGGCATGCTCAGTGTATGTATGGGCCTAGGAGGTCGCATACATAACTGAGGTGTTACAGGCTTAAGGTTATCGGAGTCGGTTATTTCAGCAGTGGTTAATTTTTTGTATTGTAAGGTTGGTTCTATCCTTTTTCTTTACTTGGGTATTCCTGTAGGGAAAATCAAAGGAAAATATATACTTGGCAGTGTATGATTGAGGTGATTTCAAAGAGGCTTGTTGCATGGAAATGCAAACACATCACTTTTTGAGGGAGATTAATTTTGTTGAATTCAGTGTTATCCAATATCCCTACTTATATACTTTCTCTCTATAAAGCCCCAAAGAAAGTCTTAGCTAAAATTGTTAGCTTGCAATAGGAATTTCTTTAGGGGAATAAGAGAGGTGGTAAAGGTGTTGCTTGGGTGGCTTGGGCTGATGTTTGCAAATCAAAGGAGCTTGGTGATCTTGGTGTTAGAGATCTTTCTCGATTCAACGACGCGCTTTTGGGGAAATGGAGATGGCGTAGACTACAACAAAGTGAGGCTTTTTGGGTCAAGGTAATTAATTCAAAATATGGTACTGACTATAGTGTATATAGCAATATTTCTGCCTCGAGATGGTGGAAGGATTTGGGGAAGTTGGGATCATTGACTGGAGAAGGAGGCGGGTGGTTTGTTGATAATGTTTGGAAGGAAATTGGGAATGGTCTTCAAAGTCTCTTCTGGCATGATGTTTGGGTAGGCACTCAGAGTTTTAAGGTAGTTTATCCCAGATTGTTCAATCTTGCTCAAAACCAGAATGCTTAGGTGGGAGACAACCCATTGGGATGAGCATGTGTGGGTTTGGGATTGTATTTGGAGGAGAAGCTTATTTGGTAGAGAGGAGACTCTTGCTATGCATTTGTATGTTTTGATTCATAATCATTCTTGTAAAATGAATACTTTGGATACTTGGAAATGTGTTGGGATTGTTTGAAATATATTATTATATGAAGTCCCACATTGCCTAGAATTAGAATAGAGTATAATATCAATGTTATATATTGGACTCAAGTCCCTTGTTATAATGTGCACCAGATATAAGTACCAAATAGAAACACCCCATGGGCAGGTGGGCCCATGGGTGTGCTAGAGATTGTAATCCTAATTCTCTAATAATATCTTGGTAGCCGCTCAGCGCTCCCGGGGATGTAGGCACAATTGGCCGAACCCCGTTAACAAATTCTCTTGTTTCTTCTCTTCCATTACTCGTATGTCCTTTATTTGATTGCTTGTGGCCAACGCTGCGCAACGATCGCTTCCGCTGCACCAACAAGTGGTATCAGAGCCGATGGTTCGGTTGGGACCTGGTGGACTCAAGGATGAGTGGACCGAAAAGTGTGTGGTACCCACACTTAAGGGGGAGATTTTTGGGTTTATTCAAGTGTGAAGTCCCACATTGGATATGCAGGGATGAGTGAAAGAGTTTATAAGAAGGAAAGGCCCGTGGAACTAATGCCGTAAGGTTTTGGTTCAAGACGTGGTGTCTCACTTGTGACTCTTCACTCTTCCCATACCCATGTAACAATGGAACTCCCCGGTGGTTAGAGGCTCCCGGTCGCAGTCTGGTCCAACAAGTGGTATCAGAGCCAATTGGTAGATGGCTCTTAGCCCAGACGTCAGATAATGACTAAAGAGGGTGAAGGCGTGATGGCTAGAAAATGTGCGTCAAAGGTAATGGCAAAGATAGAGTAGATGAGTTGAAGGAGAAGGAAACATGGCGGAACTTTAGTGTGGGCGATGTATGTGTTGATCCAAAACCCCATAAGTTCATGTATCGGGTTAGGATCAAGGTGGAGATAGAGACAAAGGTGTTGAGTTAGATGCTGACAATATATCTCTAGATGTTGAGAGAATGTTCTCATTGAAGATGGGAAAAAGAATATCGTAATGGCGTGTGTGAGACGTCATAGTGAAAGATATTAATTGTTAGCAGATCCACAAAAGCACAAGGGCGATGGCTGACTTTGATATAGGGTGTGACATAGGCATTGGCTTTGATGCAAGTTGTAACACGAGCATTGGTAGAGATGTAGAGGTGTGACATGGGCATTGGCTTGGATGCAGACATTAGTTAGCATTGACACAGGGTGTGTTGTAGGTAGTATGATAGTTCTTTTGAACTAGGATTGTCGGAGTAGACAATGGTGGTAGCGGTTGAGGCTTTCCAAGGAAGCTCCAAGATTCAGTTTGACTGAGTATTGAAGAGGACGATTGTTGGTGAACTTTTGTGTAGAGGTTCCAATATATCGAAAGACTTCTTAGCAATAGGTGGCTAAGCGGCGTGTTCCATTTGATGGCGGTACGGGAAGTTGTACTACAAGTTTGGAGAGCTAGGCTCTTGGTAACATCATCAAAGATACTCATAAGGTCTATACTGTAGGGGAGCAGTTAAAAAGATTTAGACATTAAACAAGGTGAAGTCATATATTCGCTAAAGTGGAGATTCTTGTGTAGATTTCCTAAGGAGCGAGATATTTGTCTATTTCAATCAAGGTGGAGATTGTTGGGATTGTTTGAAGTATATTATTATATGAAGTCCCACATTGCCTAGAATTAGAATATAGTATAATATCAATGTTATATATTGGACTCAAGTCCCTTGTTATAATGTGCACCAGATATAAGTACCAAATAGAAACACCCCATGGGCAGGTGGGCTCATGGGTGTGCTAGAGATTGTAATCCTAATTCTCTAATAATATCTTGGTAGCCGCTCAGCGCTCCCGGGGATGTAGGTACAATTGGCCGAACCCCGTTAACAAATTCTCTTGTTTCTTCTCTTCCATTACTCGTATGTCCTTTATTTGATTGCTTGTGGCCAACGCTGCGCAACAACGCTTCCGCTGCACCAACAAAATGGGGGTTAGATGGCTCTGGTGATTATGTGGTTAAATCTTCCTACTTGACTCAGCTGAATCAACAACAATCCCCTTTAGGTAATGTTTTAAAAAAGTGTTGGATTAACTGTGTCCTTCAAATATTTGTTGTTTTGTTTGGAAGTTGCTGAGAAGAAGACTTCCAACGAAGGATGAGCTATTTAAAAGAAATATTATTCTTAGGATCAGCGATATGACTTGTATGTTATGCAATAATCATGTTGAGTCCATTGATCACCTATTTATATCTTGTGACTTTGTTGCAAGTGTTTGGAAAAGGTTCTACTCTTGGCTGCAGATTCCCTTTACATTACCATATACAATTCTTGATCTTTTCAATCTTCATAACTCGCTTGGAAGAGGAATTAATGCTAATCTATGGCGATTGCTTTGGTTTGCGATGGTTTGGTCTATTTGGATTATGCGAAATGAAACAATTTTTTTTGAGAAGACACTAAGCTATGTGCATTTATTTGATTTAATTCAAACTAGATCTTGGATTTGGTTCATCAATGTTACAAACAACACTTCTTCTTTATCTTTTGCAAATTGATGTATGGACCCAAAAGTTTGTATCATCCTAAATTCTAAGAAGATCACTACTTGATCTTTCTCTTGTATTGGGTGGGCACCTTTTGTACCCATTTTAATATAATTTTTCCTTATCGAAAAAAATAGAGTTATTAGACATAAAATATAAATGTCATAAGGATAACCTCCGAAATTTCGTTTTCTCCCCTTTCTCCTTCAAAAAAATGTTTTCCTATAAAAAGAGAACATTAATGGTATATTTTAGGCATTAAGAGTTTGAAGGCTTTATTTTTTATGAGGTTAATTTCTTTATTCCGTAATAAGTGTCTATATCATTTGTTAGAAGAACCTAAAAATCAAGGATTTATTTTTGGTCCATGCAAAATAATTATAACTGTATTTAGTAATGTTTTCCTATATCATCTAATAAATTATTGCATACCCATCAAAGTGAAAGGGGAGTGTTCTGTAAGCATGTTGTCTTGGAATTGATCCCAAGATTATTCATCGATGGAATCTACGCTTAGACACATTATCGTACCCCAAAAAGTTAGATCCTCGAATGAAATATACCTAAGAGGTTTCCTCATGATAGAATTGTAGGACACAAAATATAAATACCCAAGTACAAATCCAAAATGTTTTTCTCCCCCTCGCATTGAAAAATGTTTGCCTATAGTAATTTATAAAGTGATATATTTATGAAGATTTATATATAATTAGTATATCATTTACTTTTCATTTTGATTACTTTTTGTAAGGGTCAATGATAATTAAATATGAATTATGGAAGATACAATGATAATATATAAAACTTATATACTATAGTGTATATATCTTTTTCTCCATTTTTATTCCATTTCAAGTGTCTGAAATTTGTTAGTAAAACCTTAGAAATGAAAATTTTAATTTTTGGTACATGCAAAACAATTTATATTTGCATTTAATTATGTTTTACCATATCATCAATCTAATCAATTAATTATATTTGTCAAAGCCGAAGGGGTGTTCCCCATAAGCATGTACCCAACCTGTTCATCTGTCATGTGCCCTGTTATTTTGTTTGTTAATTTATTTTCTACATGTCTACTTAAATATCACTCATTAAATCTATATCAGTTTTAAAAGTTGTGGAGGTATCAAACTATTTATTTTGTAACTTTAAATAAATTGATAATATAATTTTATTAAATATATGATGTTCAAACATTAATTATAAATTAATTTCTAACATAAATATGTGAATTTCATTTATATGATGCCCACTTATTTATGAAGGTAGAATGAAATTCACAGCCATCTATATACAAATACTTGGGGTTACATTGTATCATCGGACAACAGACCAAAACATTAGACGATGTCCTTCTCTTCAATGGATTAGAAGATACAACTTCTCCACCATGCTTCGGCACTTAAATGCGTATGTGCATTAGTAATCAACTCTCTCTCTCATTTTCATAAAAATTATTCAACTTCACCCGAGAAAGCAAAAGATACATGGACATGACATCTTCATATGTCCTCTCAAAGAATCACACAAATACGTGTTAGGGACACATCTGCTATCCCACATTTTGTGTCACTCTATGTATCATGGGTTTATGATTGGTCAAAAATATATATTAAAGTTAAAATTTAATTATTAAATATTTTTCTGACCAATCATAAACTCATGATATATGGAGTGTCACAAAGTATGGGACAATAGATATGCTCCCTAACTATATGTTCTTAAAATCAATTAATTAATAAATGAAATACGTTAAGATTTTATCTTAAAATCAAGTAACATTTATGTGTCATTCCAAAGGATCACTGCCACATCTCCAAAACTTGCTTAACCGATCATGATAATTCATAAATTTTGTAGAGTCATACAGGTTATGCAAGTGTGTCATGCACATCTCCAAATTTCAAACATGCAATAAAACACAATTCAATTACTCCTCTTGAACACAAGTGTTCCAACGACAATCATCAACAATTTGAGGCTATATTTTAAGTCAAGTCATATAATAACCCACATTTTACCTATTTGTATTATGTATATTAGCTTATTTTCTAGAATGAATATTTAATTTTTATATATTTTATTTTAGATAATTATATTATATTTTTTGTATTTAATTATATATGAAATTATTATTTTGTTTATAGTTTGAGATAGAGTATAGAGTCTCTATATGATATAAATTACTGCAAAAGAAATATACTATAAGAAAGAATAAATATTTAATCTTTGATTTGATTGTACTTTGACACCTATTCAAAAATGTGATATTCCTCATCTGAAAAAATTGGAACAAAGATGAACATGAGATAATGTTCGAATATGGGGAATATGACATAAAAATGTTAATTTTTGAGTGTTTCAAATAACATAATATGTTCTACATTTAAAAAGTAATTTAAAGTAATCATATATAACTTCTTCGGCCATT
Source organism: Lupinus angustifolius (assembly GCF_001865875.1). Lineage (NCBI taxonomy): Eukaryota > Viridiplantae > Streptophyta > Magnoliopsida > Fabales > Fabaceae > Lupinus > Lupinus angustifolius. The sequence continues at coordinate 8,134,307 of NC_032024.1, forward strand.
TTTGCATCAATTATTGTAAAATTATTTGCATTGTATATTTTACAAAATTGAATTTATTATCAACCAATAAATTTGTCTTTCAATTACCACAAGTTAAATGAAATTAAATAAAAGTATACATGTTTAATTACATGCTCTTTAAGTATATTTTGCAATTATATAGTAATAGTAAGGTAAAGTTGTGATATAGAAATTATGTATGTTCAATTACTTATATATCTTAAATATATTTTACCTTTATATAATAGTATATATATTTTTAGTATAGATAAAAAAAATTGTTAAAATTTGTCCGATACTCTATGAAGTATGAAATCTAAAATGCTCCTATAATATATAGATAAATCCAAACTAAATTTTGATATAAATTTATTACTTGGTAGATGAATGCATTAATATCAACTACTTGCCATATTGAACCAAAAAATATATATATAATGTACCAAAAAAACTACTTGCCATATTCAATTATTTAAATTAATTCATATAAAAATTGAAAGGGAGGAGGAGTCACTTTCCCAATAAAAAAGTAGTTTTATAAATGTGCATTATTGGTGTAATTTTTTACATTATCAATCTATTATTTATTATTCATGTGTATTATTTTTATTAAAAAGACATCACTAATTACTAACACATAGTGATGGCAACGGGTACCCAGATCTATGGGTACCTACAAAAAATACTCGTAACGAGTTGGGTCTGTGTCCGTGTTTTGGACACGTAGGTAACAAGACTCGAGATTTTAATACCCACTGTTGGATGGGTCTATGTTCAGGCAATGAGGTACTCAGACTTATGAGTACTCATACCTATATATATAGGAGATTCACTTACTCCAAGAGTAAGTTTAAACAACTTACTTCACATCTTAGCCATCAATTCTAGGAAAACTCAATAGTTTGAATTAGTGAGTAGATTTATATCATCATATTTCCCTAGAACTGATGGCTAAGATGTGAAATGTGTAGATCCACATATATATATATATATGAGCAGAGATCTGTTTACACTTAAGTTAAGTTACACTAATTACACTCAATATTAGCCATTCATTTTCTTAACTCTAATGGATCAAATGAGTGAGTGCAATAAGTTATTTAAGATTTCTTTTTTTCTCTCTCATCATTTATTGCACTCACACATTTGATCCGTTGGATTTAAAAAATGAATGGCTGATATTGAGTGTAATTAGTGTAACTTAACATAGGTATAAATTGATTCCTCCTCTATATATATATTGTTAATCCATAATGTTATATTGTTATCGTAAATATAATTTATATGTTGTTAAACAGTGATGCTACATTGTTAAATAGTAATGTGATGATATGTTGTTAATTGATATGTGTAATATAATATTATGTTGATTAAATAATTTTTATTAAATCAACTTAGGTCATAATGTTGAAATAATAAATTTAAAATATGTTTAACACTTTAAATTATTTTTTTATAATTTTTTCTTTGTTGATTACCTAGATAACATATAAGATTGTAGTAAACAAATACATAGTTACATAAATTACCCGAAATTATTTTTAATGTTTTTTAATTTATGTGTACCCACATATCCGCGTAGTACCCAAGAACTTGTGAGTAGCAGACTCAATGAGTATCAGCATGAGCCTAGGGCGAGTCTGAACCAAAAAATGAAGCAATAGAGCATATCTGAGTAATGCATTACTCAGATACAATAAGACCTATTGTCATTTCTACCAACACGTTAATATATATTATGATGCACTACCAATTTAAAAATTCACAATATTATATATGTAGAAGCTATTTTGTCATAAAAATGAAAATACTATTTAGATGAGCGTGATTGTTTAGTAATTTTGTAATAATTGAACCCAAAAATATGAAACTCTAGTCGGACATGAAACCAAAAGACATTAGAATATGGTTTAATTGGTTTGGTCGGATCGAATAACATTATATACATATCTAACAATTATTTATAAATATATGATTAAAAATAAATGCATAATTATATTTAATCAATAATATATAATTATATTGAAGTAATATCTCTCGAATAGAATAAAATACAACATTAAGATAACATCTCTTTACATTTTTTTATATAAAAACTAGTAAGCTACCCATGCATTTGCACGAGATAATATTTTCTGTCACATGATTAAAATCACACATGTTATTTGTACACTCACATGGTTAAGAAGACATATATTAATCATGCATTCGCATGGTTAATAACACACATGTTAGTGTTACACCATGTATTCACATAGTTAATATGCGCATTCACATTATCAAACAGTTCAAATACATAATGAAAATAAATGACAATGATGTTGCGAAACTTCCTATTAAAAATGTTACAAAGAAAAACTAACAAAACAAAATTGTCATAAACTCTTCTATGATATATTTCAAAAAGCCATATAATTGTAATGTGAACACCATTAAGAACCATATAACAAAATAATGAACTTCATATCGACTATTCCAGGTCAAATTTCATATAATTGATTCCCCAATATATTATTATACCTCTACATTTTTAATTTACATCCTCTTACACATGATAAAATTATACTCCTACCCATTGTTCATTACTCAATATATTATTTAATAATAACATATAATAATAATAACATTTAATTATTTTATAAAATCGTATTTATAATACGAATAACACGTGTGTTCTTAATAAAGCGAATGTATTATCAAAAAGTTTTTTAACCATGGAACCTTTTAGGAGGGAAAAATTAAAGAGGAAGTGACATATGACAATTGATGACGTGAAATGAGTTTATTTTATTTTATTATATAATTAATAGATTATTAAAATATATACATTGTAAAAATGTGAATATGTAGTTTGAGTAGATACATAATAGTACCAATTATGTAGTATGGATATGTACAGTAGTATTATGGAGCCTTTTAGAATGAGAAATTAAGGAAAAAGTGTATGTGACAATTGATGATGTGAAATCAATTTATTTTATTATATAGTTAATAGATTATTAAAATAACATTATAAAAATATGATTATGTAGTATGACTAAGTAGATAATAATACCATGAAAACTTTTATGAGGGAAAAAAATTAAGAAATAAATGACAAGTAGCAAATGATAATGTAGAATGTTTTCATTTTATTATATAGTTAATAGATAAAAGTAATTGAGAAAATGTTGTATAAAATAAGAGAGAAAGTAAAATGAAATGATAGTTAAATTATTCTATTTATACTTGCAATAACATCCTTAAAACTAAACAATAATTCTCTGTTCGCTAATACATTTACCGTCCAATTTCCAATAACTAGGAAACATGTAGTTTGGAAAATAGATCACGTGGCCAGTAGAACCGAACAAGGTAGTTTGGAAGCCAGATCACGTGCCAGTGGAACATGTTATAATATCATTGAGTTAACGTGATATTTCATTGAAACCAAGATGAGTCAATATAGACGGAGATATATAACTGGTTCTTCTGCTTAGACCAAGCACTCTTTCCATTACATGTTCTTACGCTCTCTCTTCATCAACTCATCTCTCTTCACATTTTCCACACAAAGACAAACTCACATTTTTCGGTAAATTCCCTTCCCCTCTCAATCTCAATCTCTTTCTTATTCTCCATTCCTTAAATCCTCACCTAATCCATTCTTCCGATTTTAATTCTTTGTTTTTCTCTTATTTCGATTTTTAGGGCACGTAATTTGAGGAATTCAGACATGGCGCCGCCAATACTATCCCTCGTTCTTCCCTCAAAGACCGGTCGAGTTCTCAGTATTCAATCTCACACCGTTCAGGTTTTTCTTCTTTATTATTTTTTCAATTTTCATTTAGTTTTTACTCCATCATGTCACCGATAGTAAGATTTTGAGGTGTATTTTATTGACCACAAAATGCTTGTGTGATGAAGACTGAAAGATGTTAAGGTTAATTGTTTTTAACTTTTAATGTAATAAAATATTAGATTATTGATGTTATATTTCATTTTTTTTGTTGAGAAAAATAGAATTCATTCAAATTCCATCTAACTTTGCTGTTGGCTTGATGCTGAATACTATACTGCCAGTTGCATGCAGCTGGTTAAGTAATTAACTTGACTTGGATATTGTTTTTTAAGCCGGCCTATCTGGGATTGATATGATACATAGCCGATCCTAAGCTCAAATAAAAGGTAGAAGTTGTGTTAGGTAGTTGATTGTCAATGTAAACTTTGTCCAATCTCTACGATATGGATCAACGAAATGATAATGTTAATGTTAGGTCATCGCCTAGAAGCAACACATTGAATCACCTGAGTATAGTCTCAAAAGAGCAAGGTCCGCTTCATTGCTACCTGGATGTAGTGAAAAATAAGGAAGGGTTCATGCATCTGCATGATCTGGTGCACGTAAAGAAGCTAGTTCACCAGTCTAGAATTTGAATCAAAACATGAAATATAACCACTCTTACAGGTAACTCAATGATTAGGAGGAGTGTCAACTTTATGAGCCTACAAGAAACTAAATGGACTAGGGAAAAGGCTAAGGGAATTAGACACTTCAGGTTTTAAGCTGTGCTATACTGATAAGACAAGATCGAGAAATAGGGTGAGTATGAATGGAAGAAGGATGTGGCAAATGTTAAAATCATGAGATAAAATCACAGCCTAAAGTTTGTAACAAAGAAAAACACATTTAATGTTACTAGTGCTCATGCACCCTAGGTAAGACTAGAGGAACATCACAAGATAAAACTTTGGGAGGATTTGGATGACATAGTCCAAGGAATATCTTTAGGAGAAAATATTTTGTTAGGAAGGGATCTTAATGAGCATGCAGGGAAGGACTATTCTATATTTCTCTTCAACTTTTGATTTTACAATAGCCAACATGTGTTTTAAGAAGCAAGAGAAGCATCTTTTCACATATAAGAATAAGGTTGCATATTCTCAAATCAACTTCTTTCTTATAAGGAAATCAAATAGAAAGTTTTGTTTGAACTCCAAAGTCATACCTGGTGAGAGTTCATGACCCAACATAGAGTTATGATTATGGATGTAAAAATTTAAGAGTAGAGTAGAGAGAAAATGCCAAGATATATATATATATATATATATAGGAGATTCACTTACTCCAAGAGTAAGTTTAAACAACTTACTTCACATCTTAGCCATCAATTCTAGGAAAACTCAATAGTTTGAATTAGTGAGTAGATTTATATCATCATATTTCCCTAGAACTGATGGCTAAGATGTGAAATGTGTAGATCCACATATATATATATATATGAGCAGAGATCTGTTTACACTTAAGTTAAGTTACACTAATTACACTCAATATTAGCCATTCATTTTCTTAACTCTAATGGATCAAATGAGTGAGTGCAATAAGTTATTTAAGATTTCTTTTTTTCTCTCTCATCATTTATTGCACTCACACATTTGATCCGTTGGATTTAAAAAATGAATGGCTGATATTGAGTGTAATTAGTGTAACTTAACATAGGTATAAATTGATTCCTCCTCTATATATATATTGTTAATCCATAATGTTATATTGTTATCGTAAATATAATTTATATGTTGTTAAACAGTGATGCTACATTGTTAAATAGTAATGTGATGATATGTTGTTAATTGATATGTGTAATATAATATTATGTTGATTAAATAATTTTTATTAAATCAACTTAGGTCATAATGTTGAAATAATAAATTTAAAATATGTTTAACACTTTAAATTATTTTTTTATAATTTTTTCTTTGTTGATTACCTAGATAACATATAAGATTGTAGTAAACAAATACATAGTTACATAAATTACCCGAAATTATTTTTAATGTTTTTTAATTTATGTGTACCCACATATCCGCGTAGTACCCAAGAACTTGTGAGTAGCAGACTCAATGAGTATCAGCATGAGCCTAGGGCGAGTCTGAACCAAAAAATGAAGCAATAGAGCATATCTGAGTAATGCATTACTCAGATACAATAAGACCTATTGTCATTTCTACCAACACGTTAATATATATTATGATGCACTACCAATTTAAAAATTCACAATATTATATATGTAGAAGCTATTTTGTCATAAAAATGAAAATACTATTTAGATGAGCGTGATTGTTTAGTAATTTTGTAATAATTGAACCCAAAAATATGAAACTCTAGTCGGACATGAAACCAAAAGACATTAGAATATGGTTTAATTGGTTTGGTCGGATCGAATAACATTATATACATATCTAACAATTATTTATAAATATATGATTAAAAATAAATGCATAATTATATTTAATCAATAATATATAATTATATTGAAGTAATATCTCTCGAATAGAATAAAATACAACATTAAGATAACATCTCTTTACATTTTTTTATATAAAAACTAGTAAGCTACCCATGCATTTGCACGAGATAATATTTTCTGTCACATGATTAAAATCACACATGTTATTTGTACACTCACATGGTTAAGAAGACATATATTAATCATGCATTCGCATGGTTAATAACACACATGTTAGTGTTACACCATGTATTCACATAGTTAATATGCGCATTCACATTATCAAACAGTTCAAATACATAATGAAAATAAATGACAATGATGTTGCGAAACTTCCTATTAAAAATGTTACAAAGAAAAACTAACAAAACAAAATTGTCATAAACTCTTCTATGATATATTTCAAAAAGCCATATAATTGTAATGTGAACACCATTAAGAACCATATAACAAAATAATGAACTTCATATCGACTATTCCAGGTCAAATTTCATATAATTGATTCCCCAATATATTATTATACCTCTACATTTTTAATTTACATCCTCTTACACATGATAAAATTATACTCCTACCCATTGTTCATTACTCAATATATTATTTAATAATAACATATAATAATAATAACATTTAATTATTTTATAAAATCGTATTTATAATACGAATAACACGTGTGTTCTTAATAAAGCGAATGTATTATCAAAAAGTTTTTTAACCATGGAACCTTTTAGGAGGGAAAAATTAAAGAGGAAGTGACATATGACAATTGATGACGTGAAATGAGTTTATTTTATTTTATTATATAATTAATAGATTATTAAAATATATACATTGTAAAAATGTGAATATGTAGTTTGAGTAGATACATAATAGTACCAATTATGTAGTATGGATATGTACAGTAGTATTATGGAGCCTTTTAGAATGAGAAATTAAGGAAAAAGTGTATGTGACAATTGATGATGTGAAATCAATTTATTTTATTATATAGTTAATAGATTATTAAAATAACATTATAAAAATATGATTATGTAGTATGACTAAGTAGATAATAATACCATGAAAACTTTTATGAGGGAAAAAAATTAAGAAATAAATGACAAGTAGCAAATGATAATGTAGAATGTTTTCATTTTATTATATAGTTAATAGATAAAAGTAATTGAGAAAATGTTGTATAAAATAAGAGAGAAAGTAAAATGAAATGATAGTTAAATTATTCTATTTATACTTGCAATAACATCCTTAAAACTAAACAATAATTCTCTGTTCGCTAATACATTTACCGTCCAATTTCCAATAACTAGGAAACATGTAGTTTGGAAAATAGATCACGTGGCCAGTAGAACCGAACAAGGTAGTTTGGAAGCCAGATCACGTGCCAGTGGAACATGTTATAATATCATTGAGTTAACGTGATATTTCATTGAAACCAAGATGAGTCAATATAGACGGAGATATATAACTGGTTCTTCTGCTTAGACCAAGCACTCTTTCCATTACATGTTCTTACGCTCTCTCTTCATCAACTCATCTCTCTTCACATTTTCCACACAAAGACAAACTCACATTTTTCGGTAAATTCCCTTCCCCTCTCAATCTCAATCTCTTTCTTATTCTCCATTCCTTAAATCCTCACCTAATCCATTCTTCCGATTTTAATTCTTTGTTTTTCTCTTATTTCGATTTTTAGGGCACGTAATTTGAGGAATTCAGACATGGCGCCGCCAATACTATCCCTCGTTCTTCCCTCAAAGACCGGTCGAGTTCTCAGTATTCAATCTCACACCGTTCAGGTTTTTCTTCTTTATTATTTTTTCAATTTTCATTTAGTTTTTACTCCATCATGTCACCGATAGTAAGATTTTGAGGTGTATTTTATTGACCACAAAATGCTTGTGTGATGAAGACTGAAAGATGTTAAGGTTAATTGTTTTTAACTTTTAATGTAATAAAATATTAGATTATTGATGTTATATTTCATTTTTTTTGTTGAGAAAAATAGAATTCATTCAAATTCCATCTAACTTTGCTGTTGGCTTGATGCTGAATACTATACTGCCAGTTGCATGCAGCTGGTTAAGTAATTAACTTGACTTGGATATTGTTTTTTAAGCCGGCCTATCTGGGATTGATATGATACATAGCCGATCCTAAGCTCAAATAAAAGGTAGAAGTTGTGTTAGGTAGTTGATTGTCAATGTAAACTTTGTCCAATCTCTACGATATGGATCAACGAAATGATAATGTTAATGTTAGGTCATCGCCTAGAAGCAACACATTGAATCACCTGAGTATAGTCTCAAAAGAGCAAGGTCCGCTTCATTGCTACCTGGATGTAGTGAAAAATAAGGAAGGGTTCATGCATCTGCATGATCTGGTGCACGTAAAGAAGCTAGTTCACCAGTCTAGAATTTGAATCAAAACATGAAATATAACCACTCTTACAGGTAACTCAATGATTAGGAGGAGTGTCAACTTTATGAGCCTACAAGAAACTAAATGGACTAGGGAAAAGGCTAAGGGAATTAGACACTTCAGGTTTTAAGCTGTGCTATACTGATAAGACAAGATCGAGAAATAGGGTGAGTATGAATGGAAGAAGGATGTGGCAAATGTTAAAATCATGAGATAAAATCACAGCCTAAAGTTTGTAACAAAGAAAAACACATTTAATGTTACTAGTGCTCATGCACCCTAGGTAAGACTAGAGGAACATCACAAGATAAAACTTTGGGAGGATTTGGATGACATAGTCCAAGGAATATCTTTAGGAGAAAATATTTTGTTAGGAAGGGATCTTAATGAGCATGCAGGGAAGGACTATTCTATATTTCTCTTCAACTTTTGATTTTACAATAGCCAACATGTGTTTTAAGAAGCAAGAGAAGCATCTTTTCACATATAAGAATAAGGTTGCATATTCTCAAATCAACTTCTTTCTTATAAGGAAATCAAATAGAAAGTTTTGTTTGAACTCCAAAGTCATACCTGGTGAGAGTTCATGACCCAACATAGAGTTATGATTATGGATGTAAAAATTTAAGAGTAGAGTAGAGAGAAAATGCCAAGATAGACCCCCAAGAATCAACTAGTGGGAATTGAAGGGAGAGGAACATAAGAGCTTCAATTAAATGGTTTTTGAAGAAAGGTTTTAGGAGGTACAAGGAAGTACTAATGATATGTGAAAGGAGATGGCCAAATGAATTAAGAAGATAGCAAAAAGGATACTAGATGAATCTAGAAACTTTGGACCAATGAGTAAAGAATTATAGTGGTGGGACAAAAAATGTCTAAGACAAAGTTAAGGTGGAAAATAATGGAGATATACAAAATTGTACAAAATTATGGAGTCTATATACTTGCTACAACAATTGATGGACATATACCAAAGGGAATTGCACATGCTTTTCATTGATATTTTTTAATGTAATGAAGTTTTTTATTATTGATATTAGACTTTATTCTCTGAGAAAAATAGAATTCATCTTATTGGTATTCAAATTCCATCCAAGTTTGCTGGTTGCTAGACCTGAGTTCTTCTATAATGTCAGTTACATGCAGCTGGTTAAAGTTATTAATTTGATGTTGTAGCTGTTTTCTGTTATTATTGTCAGGGGTATGTTGGTAATAAATCAGCTGTCTTCCCTCTGCAACTATTGGGCTATGATGTGGATCCAATTAATTCTGTTCAGTTTTCGAATCATACAGGTAAGCTGCCTCTCTTTCTTCATTCAGTCTCTCAGGATTCCGGCACCTGATATATGGTGTGATTTTACCTGGCAATCTGAATAGTTCCCTAGGCATGTTAGTGTCCTTGTTAAAGTTGCACTGAATTTTAGTGTAATAGATTGGAGGGCTGTATAATGCAGGATACCCAACTTTTAAAGGCCAGGTTTTGAATGGAGAGCAACTCTGGGAGCTAATAGAAGGCCTTGAAGGAAATAATTTATTGTATTACACTCACTTATTAACAGGTATTTCAGATAATGCTCTTGTTGTATTCTTAATTGAGAACTGTATGTCACTTCCATCATGAACCCTATCAAAGTAGGTATAGGGGGCATCCTGCTAATTCAAAATTCGGCCATGGTCGGTGGAAGTTGCTTTTCTTAGTCTTAGAGGGCCAGTTCTTTTATTTCGTAGTCTAGTATGTTAGGTACAAAAACCATTCATTTCATAGTAATCAGTCAAGTATTGCTTAGATGAATGTTATAAAAAAAATTTAATTTCTTTATTGGCAGATAACCTTAGGTTAACGTTTTCTCTTCCAAAATCATTACTACATTTTATTGTTTTTAATCATCCTGCAATATTTGCTTTAATATTAAAAGCTCTGATCATTCTGCTATTTATGATATACTTCTGTGAAATTGTCACTAACCTTCCAGTTTTCTTATGCTTTTAACTTATTCCCTATTTTTATTACTTCCTTGTGTTCCTACTTACTTTATTTCAGGTTATATTGGTTCAGTCTCTTTTCTAAACACCGTGTTGGAAGTCATCAGCAAGCTTCGCTCAGTAAACCCTGAGCTTACATATGGTGAGACTATTGGAAATACTTGAGTTTGTTTGACACACTGGATAAACTTGTACTGTATAGCATAAGCTATCCAATCCAGTCTTATAAATATGTTGGTGTGACCCTTTGTCATTTTCAGGCTCACCTTTAACATCAGACCATCTCATATTGCTCCATCTGTTATGAATATTAACTAGATAATACTACAATAAAAAAGAGTATGGAATAGTTGGTTTATTTCTATAGACATAAAGGGAGAAATTGAAAAGTGAACTTGCATAATGTTGTAGCTATAATAGGGACTAAGCTTTTGCCTATGTAAATCTACAATTTGTTCCCCCGAGGGGCTATACTGTTTTGTTGTGATTTTCATTCAGCATTGGCAGTTGAAGCCTGGGGAATATTACTTCAATCCTTGTTTACCATTTTATATCTGCACTGTTGAAAAATATGTGTTTCTTTGTCAGTATGTGATCCGGTGATGGGTGATGAAGGAAAACTTTATGTTCCTCAAGAGCTGATATCAGTCTACCGTGAGAAGGTAAGAGCAAGGCTGTTCCACAAAGATGTTTCTGCAGGTGTGAATGTGCAAGTAATATGTATAATGTAACATGTTAAAGAGTATGACTGAACTATTCTATATCTCAAGTTTAAGTGACTAATAGTGCAATTCTTATTCTTATTTTAATTCATAGTTTTTGTAACAAAATAGGTTTTTAGTGCATGGCTAATAGGTTCTTGTTAATTTGAAAGGACATTCCTCATGTCAGAAACTAACACTTTTTTGGCAGGTTGTTCCAGTAGCTTCAATGTTAACTCCCAACCAGTTTGAAGCAGAATTACTGACAGAATTTAGGTAATTATACCACAATTAAGATTTAAGAATGCATAAAAAAGAAATATTTTTTCTACAGGTTCCTTATTTTTGGTTTGTATTAATGGCGGTAGCATATTATATTACCTTCTTTTTTTTTGCATTTTCTGTTCAATACAAAAGTCCTTGATTTAGTAATGAGCATAAACGATTAATTTGTGAATGCACCTCAAAATGAAATTATTTGGCATCTACCTCGTGGTGTTGTATGACATCAACAATTTCCATTTGCACGCAATGCCTCTAAGGAAGCTTCTGTTTTGATATGTAACCTTTTGCCTTTATTTATTTTGAAGGGTTATATTAACGAGTGTCTTAAGAGCATTTTTAAGGAATACAAAAGAAATAGTTTGACATTAAAAAATTAAGTTCAACACTTCTCGATATGTTAAACACTTCATTTCCTAATAGAAAATTACTCTGTTTTCTTAAACAATACTCTAAGGGCACTTGTTAATATTCCCCTTTTTAATAATTTGGGATGGATAGGGAAGTCTGTCTCATGATATAATATTCATGTTTTCCTTCTCATAGGCATGGGTGTTTCTTTGTCTTTTGTATGCATATATGTATTTTTGTGGGGTTTTGCCATGTGAGTACCACCCACATCAGGGGGAAGAGTCATGTTACTTTTTACATTTTTTAGGGATGTTCAATGTGACCTGTGCCATGCAGCATGCATGTAGGCATACGTCTTCAGTATATTTATAGTTTGCCTTTCACCAAACTAATTAGACTTAGAGCTTATATTGTACCCACAATTTATAATTTTGCTAGAAGTTAACTAGTGCTTTAAAGTACATTCTCAGCAGCTGCGGTATTATGAGTTCTATACTTATTATTTTTTCATTATTGCCACTCATACCATCATATTTTTGTATATTTATTATCTTTGTTCATCTCTGCAATGTTTTATTTTTAACGCAGTCATATTTCATACTGATTACAGGATTCAGTCTGAAGAAGATGGCCGGGAAGCTTGTAGGCTTCTTCATTCTGCTGGACCATCAAAGGTGTGCTTTTACTATTATTGTCTATTAAAAGTTGATACTTTTAATTTCTATTTTGGATTGTTGAAATTTTAGTTTCTGAACCTCTATCTCTTCTAGAGGTAATGTTGCAACTCACAATGACCTTGGCTATGATGATTAATTATTGAAATTGTAATTTATGTTACTTCAATCATTTAATTAATGTGTATGCCCCTTCAGGTTGTAATTACAAGCATAAATATAGATGGGAATCTTCTCCTCATTGGCAGCAATCAAAAGGAAAAGGTGGGCTTACTAATATGCTACAAAATTACCATGTAGATTTTCAATATTTAGTTTTAGATGAGTAATAATCAAAATCTATGCTACTAAATTTTCATAGTTAATTTACATATGTTTGCTTTTGTCTTGAGTCAAAATTTGTTTTTCCACAATTCCGTACTTTTCTGAAAACCAGACCAAACAAAGCAATTCATTCCGGAACCTGGTCAACTTGTAGTTGTCTGGTTCAGTTAGCATTCAGCACCTCATAACCACCAAAACTAAGTATGGGCTGATTTATTCAAACCAGTGAATCAGCTGAAGTGGTTCACATTATGGTGATGACAGTTAGTGGACGAGCCACATCATCACCACGGTAAAGCTCATAACAGCGTGCTGAGGTGAAACTCAATATAGGTGGGGATCAAACTCACTCCCCTAGGAGTCTTCTAAGTGCCACACCACTATAACACTTGATTTCTATAATATGCTTTGTGCTTAAAATTAATGTATTACATTCTTGGCAAAAACATAGGAAGTAGTTAACTAATATATAAATAGATTATTCATCATAAATATTATATATATTAACCATCAGTCTATCACTAAGTTTGCAATAGTCTAAAGGGAGACAAGAAAAGGTCATAGCATTCTTCAAAATTTCTTGTTTTTTTTAAAAAGGAAATTATTTTTTCTTTTCTAAATGTCTATATTGTCCAGAAATTTTGATATAATTTGATGTTGGTACATATGTATGCATAATATAGGATTTTTTTTCTATATTTTCCATTCTAACTACTTATTTGTTAATTTTATTTTTAATAAAAACTCGGGTTCAACCATATTCGAATCACTGAATTATGAATTATTCTGTCTGATTCGTTTAGTGACTGGTTTGGTTTTCCGAACATTGTTTAAGTGGTAAAGACTACACTTTTTTGACCTCTCACCCACATTTTTAGTTTTGTGTATACGGTTGTTTTAGTCTATACACTATGTGCTCTTCATTATAATAACTCTAACTTGTCTTGTCTTTGTGTGACAGGGACAGGAACCCAAACAATTTAAGATTGCAATTCCGAAAATACCAGCTTATTTTACGGTATGAATATGTTACAAATACTTCTGTTGATTTATTGTTCGGTGTTTGCTAATATTGTTTTTTACGGTGTTATTATGAAAAATAGTGAATGTCAAAATCTTATGTGGAGCCAAACATGGATGAGTTCAGCTTGAACTAATCCATGAATTACCTTTTGTAATATATCAATTATCAAATATAATCAGTCTATTTCTTTCCCTCAATATGCCTTCTGCATAGGTTCCTCTTCATTAGCATGTATTATACAGCCCTGAACATCTCTCCTTTTCATTGCTCAAATTACAATGATGACAATGTTCAATTTAGAACGCCGCATCTATGTTGCAGAAGTTATATGCTGCTTGGAAAAAAGCAAAGATGAGTGGATTGTCTTTGGTTCACCTTCACCATAAAAGACTGTAAACAATGTTGCAAACTAGCCGCCTACAAATTTCATCTTTTATCATAACTGTCCATCTGCTGCCTTTTTTCACTGCCCTGATGATGTTTAACTCAAAATTTGAAGCACATCCAGTCAGTGCATACAGCTCTAATTGCTATTTATATATTTGACCTGGTGCTTGTTAGACATGAGAACTTTATTGAACAACTAAAATTGTTTTCAAGAAAATTTTCCAAACAACCAAATTGACTTATAACTTTATTCTGAAGTTTTCTAATCTCATTCTATTTAGAACTTCATTCAGACATTCGAGGACTAGAACCTTAATTGTGTTTTTATTCCTTTATGCTTGTAGGGAACAGGAGATCTCATGACTGCACTTCTTCTTGGTTGGAGCAATGTAATTCCTTTGCTCAAGAATTATGGCTATATTTATAGTCTTGGTAGTAATTTCATTATATTAACCAAATATATGTCTTTTTTTCCATTCCAGAAATACCCAGACAACCTTGAGAAAGCTGCAGAACTTGCAGTATCAAGCTTGCAGGTATTTATTTTCTTCATATGTGAAATTAATCTTGTGCTTTGCTTCCTTTTCTTTTGGTATGGTTCAAGTACTGTTGCAGTAATCGAAAGCCTTCTTTCAATTTGCATATTTGTCTGATTCTTTACTTCCCCTTAGTAATGAGAGGACATTAATTTTGTGATTTTCAAACCCTTGTTTTCATGCTGATGATTGAACCCACAATTTTCAAATAATTGATGATTATCACCAATTTGTGCAGGCACTTTTGCACAGGACAATCAATGACTACAAAAGCGCTGGACATGATCCCCAGTCAACCAGTTTAGAGATCAGATTAATTCAAAGCCAGGACGATATCCGTAGCCCACAAGTCAAAATCAAAGCTGAAATATATGACTAAATTGGCAATCTGATTTGGACATGTATGTGCCTATAGTATTAGAACGTGATGTTTGAAGGTACAAGCAATTAATAAAAAAAGTTGTTTCATTATGTACCTATTTATTAATCAAATTTAGATATTTTAGAGTTTTTGAAAGTCAAGTTTGCTATTTTCCAATGTCATACCTCATGCCGTGTTTGATTAAAGTTGAAAGCCAACTTCACCTGTTTAATTGTTTTTCTTCATTCTTGCCAATTTCATAAGTTCCAGTTTTTTCTTGATATGCATTTCATATGTTCCATTCGGGTTTTCCTTTTTTGTTTAAGTTGAGAAAATAAAATAAATATATTCTACAAATACCTGTGTACTGCTATGGACACTTGTCCTTAAATTGCTAGTTTTTTACATGTGGATCATTAGGCATTAGAGTGGTACGATGACTGAGTTAGGTCTTGCTAATAAGGATTCTTAAACTTTGGATACAGTTTGGACTGTATATTTAGTAATTTGAAGATTGTATTCATTTTGTTGTAAGAAAGGAATTGTTATAACTTTATTTTTATTTTAAGATTAAGTGAAGATATTTGAAATTTTTTCCAAGACAAGAATATGCAGAGCTTGGGTAGTAAAAGAATATATTTAGTTCTACAAGAGCATACAACCATTTGTGCAATAACTAAATGACACTCTCTTGTTTAGAGATGGCAAAACGGGCCGCCTGGCCCGTTTAGTCCACGTCCGCAAATGCCCGCAAAAATTTAAGCGGGCGCAGGCATGCCTGCATTGGTTAATGGACAAAATTCAATGTCATACCCGTTTTAAAACAGGCTAACGGGCTTACGAGCATTGTTAAATAATTTAAAAAATAAAAAAAATCATATAATAAATGAAATGAAATTAAATAAAGTAGTTGAAGATAAAAAATTAACAACATTTTTGATATTTTATATGAAGTTTAACAAATCAATTAGATTACAATTTTTTTATGGATTAAAAATCACATTACATCATAACTTATTTAAAATTTTCTTACTTTTTCCTTAAATTATTTTTATGGGCCGCCCGCATGCCCAACGAAAATGTCCGTAAACTTAGCGGGCAAATGGGCAAAATTTCTATGCCCTGCCCGTAAAAAAATGCGGGCTATGCGGGCGCGCCCGCGGGCAATGCCCGTTTTGCCATCTCTAACTGAAGGTATAAAAACTAGCATATACTTTTACTTATTTTCTGGAACATTGTTATCAGCTGAATCGGTGTGCCTTAATGCTTTTCCTAACCTTATTTTTTTTTGCTTAAAAGTTGGGGAATATGACTTATTTAAAGTCAGGATTATTGACTACTCTTGTTCAATGTGATCCAACAATGGAATAGCTAGCTATGTGTTCTACTAACCGTATAATAACTAAACTGCTTAAAATTGATTTGGAATGCTCTGATGTGATTTGACATAGCTGACATTTTATACGAAGGTTGTTATTAAGCAAATTCTAAACCTAGTAAAAGTGAAGATTAAGAGGTGCCGAGGAAAACACTTGGTTTGTAATTTCCTGGTGCTTATGAGTAATTATGATCACGTCATTCGTGGTTGGCATTTCCTACATATGCATGTTATGATGTTAATTCCACAGGGTAGATGACTGTAGTAGTATAGCTACATAATCATTGAAGGATGACAATTCTCTTAGTATCCATGTATGTTTGATAATCGTATTCACTAATTGTTGACAGTACAAGAGGGTCATGTGCCATTATTGACTCCCTGTACTAGAGTAATCTACACTCCCATTCTCTTGAAAACTTGCAGGTCTCATCATGGGTATCTTGCTCTCCTCCCATTTGGGATCTTCATTTATTCTTGTGAAGTTGTAATCGGTTCTATTGTTAACTTCTTCCAAGAACAATGGTGCTATCAGATATTCGTTGATTTCGCTTTCTACGGCTCTGCTGCTCATATCCTGGTTAACATACCACTGAGGGGCCTAATGATCTCGGCCAAAGGTTGGAATCATATACTGATTTTCGGAACCTTTGAGGTCGCTAGTTACATATTGAGGTTGGCACATGTTCTTGTGTTCTTCGACATGATAAGTTTGTTCTTCTTTGTAACCCACACTGCATATCTCTGCATGTTTTCCAAGGTTGGCCAACTTCTGGACCATTGTAGTAGGATTGACTCTACATACCACAATTACCTTCTGCTCTTCAGCATCAATGTCTACTTTGTAGACACCTGATCCAAATTTATCAATATGAAATATAAAGCCAAATGGCTGGTGTACTGCTTTTGTTTATGTAAAAAGATGTAAATTAAAGGATAAAGAAAGAATATAGAGAAGATGATGTTAAACAGAATGTTAATTCTGAATTGTAATTTTATTAATCTGAAAACAACAAAGAGGATTCCTATATATATGAATCACAACATAGTTAAGAGAAGGTGATTAACAACTCACCCTCTATAACTAACACAAAACAGTTACTGAAAAATCAGTAACAGAAAAAACAAATCTCTAACTATACAAACAGTTAGAGCAAAACTAAAGGCACATGTTGCAAATTGAACATTGATTCAATTTGACACGTGTTCTCTAATATACCGCCCTAAAACCGAGGGTAGTTTGACCAAAGAAGCTAAGTCAACTACTCTGAGTTGTTTCCTTAAAATTAGAAACCTAGTAGTGGCTAATGGCTTGGTGAGCATATCTGCAGTCTGAAAATAAGATGGAATGTGCTTCACTTGAAGAGTTTTAGCCTGAATATTGTCCCTGACAAAAAAGATATCTAATTCTATGTGCTTAGTCCTGTTGTGAAGGATAGGATTATGAGCCATAACTATTATGCTCAAATTTTCACAGAGAATGAGAGAGACTTGATGAGGAACCTTTAATACAGAAAACAAAGACTCCATCCAAACTAATTCTTGAGAAGCCAAGGCAAGACTTCTATATTCAGCTTTTGTGCTGGATCTAGAAATAGTTTGTTGTTTCTTTGACCACCAAGTTATGATATTAGGCCCAATATATAAGCAAACTCATGATATAGACTTTCTATCATTAAGATTAGTTGCCTAATCTGCATCACATAAAGCAGTAAGGTGTATGGGGTGATTGGGGGCTGCAGCAAGCTTAAGGTGAATTCCAAAGGTTGAAGTTCCTTGCAAGTACCTTAGGATCCTTTTAACTGCAACCCAGTGTTGCTCAAGGGGTTGACTCATGAATTGGCACACTTTGTTGTCACTATAAGCTAGATCAGGTCTTGTTATTGTAGCATATTGAAGTGCTCCAACAACAGACATGAACATAGTAGGATTGTCAAATAGTTTGGAGTCATGTTTGGAGAGTTTACAAGTAGTAGCCATAGGTGTGATACTAGGTTTAGCAGAGTCCATCTTTGCCTTTCTGAGGAGATCTTTGACATACTTTGTCTGAGATAAGAACAAGGATCCCATTTGGCAAATGTTTCACCTCAATGCCTAGAAAGTAGTCTAGGTTTCCAAGCTTTTTGAGAGCAAATGTAGAGTTGAGGTTATCAATTAGTTGAGAGATCTTGGAGCTAGATGAACCAGTGACAATAATGTCATCCACATAGACTAAGATGAATGTTTGATGGGTACTTGTGATGGAAATGAATAAGGAGTTGTCACATATACTATTCTGAAACCCAACTGAATTAGGGTGCCTTTTAGTTGCTCAAACCACTACTAGGGGCTTGTTTGAGGCCATAGATAGCTTTGTGGAGTTTGCATACCATAGTCTTGTCACCATTCTAAAAACCAATGGGTTGAGTCATATATACCTCCTCATGAAGGACCTCATTCATAAATGCATTGTTTATGTCAAGTTGGTGAAGAGTCCAAGCATGTGTAATAGCTAGAGTGAGAATAATTCAAATAGTGACAGGTTTGACTATAGGTGAGTATGTTTCATTGTAGTCAATTCCTTGTTGTTGATGAAAATCCTTAGCCACAAGTCTAGCTTTGTATTTGTTGATGGAGCCATCAAGATTTTCTTTAATTCGAAAGACCCATTTGCACCCAATTGTCTTCTTGTTTGATGGCAAAGGAACCAGAGACCAAGCTCCCAAATTAAGAAGGGCATTATACTCTTCTTGCATAGCACTGTTCCAGACAGGATCAAGTAAGGCTTCTTTTGGGGTTGATGGTTCAGTATGAACAAGAAATAAGCTGGAAAGGTTGGGATGAATAGATTTGTTGATATCAACTTTGGACCTGGTAGTCATAGGGTGAGAGGAGGTTGGAATAGGTAGGGAAGGTAAGGAGGATGAGGTAGAAACATGGGAGGAGGTTGTAGAGGAGTTTGTTGGACTGTTACCTAGTGTGGTTGAAATAGGGTTAGGGGAATCTGGGTTGGATGAGGATAATTGTGGTGTGAGGGCATTTGGAGATGTATGAGGGGGTTGGGCTAAATGGTGAATTGTGGTGGAAGAGGTGTGGTCCTGATGTGGGGTTGAGGGTGCTGATGTGGTTGGGTTCACTGTTTTGAAGGGGAACATAGTTTCATTGAAGGTAACATCCTTGGAGATATACAACCTGCCATCTTTGGATATACATTTGTAACCTTTATGGAGTGATG
This sequence comes from Lupinus angustifolius, assembly GCF_001865875.1. Classification (NCBI taxonomy): domain Eukaryota; kingdom Viridiplantae; phylum Streptophyta; class Magnoliopsida; order Fabales; family Fabaceae; genus Lupinus; species Lupinus angustifolius. The sequence goes on from NC_032024.1 coordinate 8,154,206, forward strand.
AATAGCCCAGAAAGGTACACTCAGTAGATCTATAATCAAGTTTGTGCTTGTTATAGGGTCTGAGTAATGTTAAACAGGCACACCCAAATATTCTTAAAGTAGTGTATTCAGGGTTAGTCACAAATAGAAGAAAGAATGGGGATTTGTGATTAAGTGTAGGGGAGGGCAATCTGTTTATTAGATAAACAACAGTGGTAAAGGCATATTCCCATAAGGATAAGGGTAAATTGGCATGGGCTAACATGGTCAATCCAATTTCAACAATGTGCCTATGTTTATGTTCTACTGTACCTTACTGGTGATGAGTGTAAGGGCATGGCAGACGACGATTTATGAACTGGGTATGCACTATTTTAAGGAACTGTTTGAAGATAGTGATAGTTTCAGATTTTTGTTTTAGGAGATATATCCAGGTGTGTCTAGTTTTGGCATCCACAATGGACAAATAATATTTGAACCCAGATTCATATAGGATAGGTGCAGGACCCCACAAGTCAAGATAAAGTAAATCAAAGGCATTAGAGTAGGTACTAGTAGATTTAGATGCAGGAACTCTACGTGATTTACCATAAAAACAAGCATTGCAAAAAGTAGAATCTGCTTTGTTTGACTGAGTAATGTTACAATGAGACAAAACAGTTTTTACAACAGAGGTATGTGCATATCCTAGGCGACAATGCCACAAAGAAAAAGATGAATTAGACTTAGAACTAGAACTAGCTAAAGTTGTGGGTTGGATCTTTGCAGCTGGACATGAGGTGGATGCATAGGTGGTTGATTTCTTGGGAAAAAGACTTTGGAATGCATATAAGCCCTATGAGGTGAGAGACCCTTTGAGGAGGATTATGTTAGAACTCTGCGATTTAACAAAGCATTCGTTAGGATGAAATTCAAAATAACAAGCATTATCCTTAGCAAATTGTGAGACACTGATTAAATTTTTGGTTATTGTGGGAACTAGAAGTAAGTTTTGAAAGGAAAGGGGAAAATGTGAATTGATAGGAGAAACAAAAGAAGTAGTGTCAATGTAAGAGATATGAGTTTTGGTACCATTACCCATATACAAGTGTTCTGGGCCAAATTGCTCATTTGGATAATGGACAAGTGAAGGATCAGAAGTTATGTGATTTGTAGCTCTAGAGTCTGGAAATCAGAGAGGGTGTTTGGTATCAAAATCATCAGTGGTGACATTCATTGCATGTGGTGGGTTTCTGTTATGAGTGTAATTGGAGTTTTGGTTAGTGGCATATGGGGGAAAGGGGGTTCTAGAATTGTAGCTTGGGTGTGGATAGTATGAGGGGTAAGGGGAAGGGGTGTAGGTAGGATTGTATCCAGTGAATTGATTGAGAGGTTTGGAGGAATGTGTAGGTAGGTCAGGTTTGGAGTTTCTTAGGTAAGGTGGGGGAGGTGGTGTGGGTGAAAATTGAGATGGATAAGGATGATAGGGATATGTAGTTGGTAAGTCGTGACTAGCATAGTAGCACCAGGAGATGTCATGACCTTAATGGTTGCAATAAGTGCAAAAGAAGGAGCTAACAAACCTCCCTGAAGGTCTGCTTCCCCTGGTGAATTTTCCATTTCTTCTCCCAGAACGTGCACCACTTGGTCCATTGCTGAAGGTAGGGGGTATGGAATCATATCTGTTGTGAAAGGGAGACCTTGGTTGAGCATAAGGAGGAGGAAAATGTCCAGGATCAGAGACAGAGTTAGGTGATTGAGTTGAAGATGGAGTTGTGGCTATGTTGGCAGATAAGGCATCAGAAATTGCCTTGTTCTTGTTTTTGAGGAGTCTTGATTCAAACGTGAGTAAGAACTGCTCAAGATCATTGATGGATGGAGGCTTAATCTGGCTTTCAACTGTAGTGATCACAGACTGAAATTCTTCTCCAAGACCATCAAGAATGCAATCTATGTGTTCAGTTATGGAGATGGGAGTGCCTATAGAGGCTAGAGAATCTGAAATGACCTTGATTCTGGAAATGTAGTCATAAATGGTGTGAGATCCTTGAGATATGGTGCGAAGTTGGGCTCTAAGTTGTCTACTTCTTGCTTTAGTGTGAGCATTGTAGAAGGCATAGAGTTCGTCCTAGATTTGATTGGAGGATGTGCAGCCAATGACACGAGGTTGCAAAGATTTTGAAATGGAGTTGAGGATCCAAGAGAAGACGGTTTGGTCCTGTTCTTCCCAACTAAGGAAGCTTGAATTTCTGTGGTGTTGAGTTATGTCATACTCTGAGAGGAATTTGGGGAGAATTTCTGTGGGCTGAATGAACATGATTGCCCTGTTGGATTTGAGGTCATCAATCATGAATTGACTCCAGGTGAGATAGTTCTTCTCATTGAGCTTGGTTTGTGGGATAGGAAGAGAAAGAGAGGAAGAGAGAGCCCTAATAGGAGGGGCTTTGATGGAGGAGAGGAAGGATCACTGGCGGTGGCCATTAAGGCTATTGATACCATGTAAAAAGATGTAAATGAAAGGGTAAAGAAAGAATATAGAGAAGATGATGTTAAACAGAATGTTAATTCTAAATTGTAATTTTATTAATCTGAAAACAACAAAGAGGATTCCTATAGGAATCACAACATAGTTAAGAGAAGGTGATTAACAACTCACCCTCTATAACTAACACAAAACAGTTACTGAAAAATCAGTAACAGAAAAAGCAAATCTCTAACTATACAAACAGTTAGAGCAAAACTAAAGTCACATGTTGCAAATTGAACATTGATTCAATTTGACACGTGTTCTCTAATAGTTTATTGTGTTTCAATCTAACACCATTTTTACAAGCTCAACCGTTTATTGGATCAGCGCTCTTTCCCTTTTCCCTTTGGGTCTTTTTCTTCACACATCAGTCATAGGATTTTAACTTTTTATGGACTAATACCTTTTAGGGCTCCTTTCTAATTGGGTGTGGGGGAAGCTGGTTCCCGCATATAAGTGAATGAACCGTTGAAAACCATGCTACCATGACTTTCTAAGTAATTAATTGACTGGGCAATAAGAATGGAAAATGAATGGCATTTTATGATGCTAAGTTTCATTCTTTTGATGGCTAATACCTCTATCTTACTACACTCTAAATGATATTTTGAAGTTTAATGGAACTTGTAGCCTTGTTCAACAATGTTTTATATTTTTTTAAAGAATGTATTCATCACAACTTGAAGTGCCAATGATTTGTTAAAACTCAATTTTCCTTCATCTTAATTATATATTTATGTGCTTAAATTTGATGGGATGCATCCTATTACAGCTCTTGTTTTTCTCCCAACTTCCTTTTCCAAGTCATTTGGTCAATGAATATATTGTCGGGAACAAGCGAACAATCAAATAGTAAAGAGTATAGAGACAAGAGAATAACACAAGAGATTTGGTAACGAGGTTCGGCCAATTGTGCCTACGTCCCCGGGAGCGTTGAGCGGCTACCACTATATATTATTAGAGAATAAGGATTAGTGTTTTACTATTCTTCTCCTTGTTACATTAGGTTTACATAACATCAATATATATAGCCCTCTACCCCAACCCCTTTACATCAGCCCAAGCTCATAACTTGTATTGTTGTTATCTAGAGATATGAGTCATTGCACGACATATAAAAATTTAAAATGCAATAACATTTAAATTTTACCATCAATTTTCCTGAGTACTTTCCTTACTTTGTTCATACACCCTTGACAGTTCATATGTACCTTGAGTACAAACGTCTGTGTAAGCCAAATAGGAACATGTACAATTCACAAAAAATGGAAATAAATTTAGTGAGCAGTGAAAATAAAATAAAAACAATGAAACATGAAGTTTATAAGGGTTATTATGGTAACATGCAGGGACCTCAATCTTTAAGAACTCATATTCACGTGTTGGCATTTCCAACACTTGTAACTTGTAGTTCTCCCTTTGAATTGTGAATGCTAAATTGGTAAAGCCCAACTCCAATAAGAACCTTAGTAGAAATGAACTGTGCTTACACACAAGGTCTGCTATGAAGTTGTTTAAAGGACAAAAAGGCACAGAAAGAGACATATGGGTGGGAAATTGTGATTTGACCAATTTGTCATGCAGAGTCCATGTGCCTATCATGCACATAGTACATTACAAACACCAGTTTTCTCATGAACAGTCATATGCATATTCTAGGGGATGGTTTTTTTTTATAAGCAAAAGTATCATTTCATTCTGGAAAAAAAACTAATCATTTTTAAAATATGTGACTATACTTCCTAATAAGTTTTGTTCTCGGGAATCAAAGCATTAATCTTTTAATCTATTTGAGAATTTAATAAGACATTATACTACTAGACTAATGTATCGTTGTTGTACAATCATTCCTCCCATATTTGATCATTCCAAATGTAGAAACAGATTTTCTATGTAAAATAACTACTAATTAACAAAGCAAAAAATAGAAAATAAACTTTTTTAGGATTATTCCACAAATTTATTACAAAAGCTCAAACCTCAAATTAATTAAACTTAGTTTAACAATCCTTCAGTTTATATAAGTTTGCAAATTACAAATAAAATAAAATAAAATAAAGCATAAACCCATCATTGCCTGTTTTCAACTATATTTTTCACAATAATCACTGTCAAACTTTTATCTTCCTTCATTTTTATCACGATAAAGCCAAATTACCAGATAGAAAATGCAATTAGAGTTAAGACTATACCAAATGTATGATGCAATAAATTTGGGACTGAGACAAGAATAAAAAAAGTTTGGACCTAGTGTCCACTTTCTAGATAAATTTTCATATTTATATCTTATTTTTTGTCATGGTTAATAGATGATGGTTGATGGAGACCGTAGAAGATGCGGTCATTAGAAAAATTATGTTTTCCTTCATGTCCTGAATTGTAATTAGGTGCCCAACATTTTGAAGTACCTTATTTAATTTTGTCCGTGGAATATCTCTAGTACTATTCAAGATAGTCTAGACAACTAATGTTGAAGTACCTTATTTTACTCCCACTTTTACATGATATAATATAATATAAACATACAATGGTGCCCTAATAAAAGAGGTGTCATTATTAGATAAATATATCATATTAGGTTAAATATCAAATTTTTAATTCTTTATAATTAAATTTGTTGAATGGAAGTCGAAAGAGATTATTTAATTTTTTTCTATTCTTACTTGTTTACTTGTTAGTCATCAACCAAGATTAGGGGTGGCAATGTGGGCTGGCCCGGCCTGGCCCAGCCCGCCATTGGCCCGCCAAAATAAGGGCTGGCCCGGCCCGGCCCGTATTGTTAAAAGGGCTCAAAATGCCAGCCCGGCCCATATTTTGCAGGGCTGGCAGGCTGACGGGCTGGCCCGTTTTCCCTTAAAAAAACATAAGTCTACAATATTACAATAACAACATAACATCTTAGCTTAAAACTTGTAAATTCTAAAGAAGAAACCAGTTGCCACGCCCCTCGCACAGCACAGTGTCACACACTTTAGTTTTTTTATTTTTTAACAATGGCCCGTCGGGCCAGCCCGGCCCGGCCCGTCTTGGCCCGTCTAAAAAACAGGCTACTAAAACGGGCTGAAAATGGGTTTTTGGGCTAAAATCCTCAGCCCGGCCCGCTAAAAATAGCCATCCGAACGGGCTGGCCCGACGGGCCAAGCCCATATTGCCACCCCTAGTAATAATAGGCTAGAATGGTTGCAACCTTGCACTAGGCATCATTTGTACAAGAGAAAAAGACAGTGAGAAACAGAGAAAGGGCTGTGAAACAGAAAGGAAAAACTAATCTTTGATGTGATATACTAAACTAATTCCAAAACATGGAATATAATTCATGCTAATAATGTTTTATTAGTGTGAATATGGTGTCCAAATAGCATCATATCTTATTATGCACATTTAATTTAAGGAAAAGTGGATAAAACCTCCCTAAATTTTATGTTTTTTACAAGTAGGTATTATCAACTTTTTTTTCTTTATAATTACTCCTTAAACTTTATCATATGGTGAAATTAGTTCCTGTATAAGCATATTGTTAAATTAATCATAAATAACATAGAGATTCATGCAATACATTATACTTAAAATATAATCACGTATATATAATACTTGTACAACTTAGTTATTTGAGCATCTTATTCTTAAATCAATATTTATTTCACTCACATCTTCCCGTAATAACTCTTTTTTCTACTATTGCATATCCTATGCAAAAGTTGAAAATTAGTACACAATGATTTTGTAATTTATAAAAAACAACAAACAAACCAAATTCCCTCTTAGATTCATAATACGTGTTCCATCTTCTATGAGTATAAAATCAATTATTATAGATATACAAAGAGGTTTTGTTTTCCCACTTGTCTTTAGCAAATAACTTGTTCATTGTTGTGCAGCTTCCATATTGATCTTAAGACATTAGAAGACGGTCTTGCTGAAAATATTGTACAATTTACTTTTCAATTCAAGATACAAAGCACATTTGTATTATTTTTAATGATGATAAGAGTGTAATATAAGCTCACATACTTTTAATAATGACTGAGATATTAGGGGAAGATGTGAGTGAGATGAATATTGATTTAAGAATTAGATGTAATGAAGTTGTACAAGTATATGTATGCATGATTACATTTAAGTATAATGTATTGCAATAATTTCCTTATTATCTATGACTAATTTAATAATATATTTATATAGGGACAATTTTATTAAATGATAAAGTTTAAGGAGTAATTAGGAATGAAAAAAGTTTATAATGCCTACTGCCTACTTGCAAAAGGCATAAAATTTAGGGAAATTTTATTGATTTTTCCCTAAATTTAATTTTAATTTTTGATGTGATATACTAAACAATCCAATCTGCCTACCTTACTTGTACCCAAAAAAATCATTCCTACCTTACAATACTTTATTCTAACTCTACCTTAAGATAAGATCATAGGGGAATTTAAATTCAACCAACCTTTAACATTTTTAGACAACCTCCTTCACTTTAAAAAATGAACATTTAAAATTTGCATGCTCAACATTCAAGGCTAACGTAACCCAACTTGTGAACTTTGCATGACATTGTAAGAATAGACTTTGATGTGTGATAAAAATATAATTTCTGGGATCGGAGAAGAAAAAGAAACACATTTCCCTTTATATTTTCTTTCCTAACTGTTCTCTTTCCTCCCACTTGCTCATAAATAAATAAACAAATTAACCAAAGTGTGGCAACCAGGTCAAACCCATTATCGTTTTGCTATCTAGAAGGTCTAATAATAAAGATGCTTCCACGAACCTCACTACATTAAATTAAGAATTCATATTATTACCATGGATGAGTTTTATAAGTTGTTATTATATTATATATATTTATATTTAATTATTATTTTTTGAAAAATTTAAATGAAAATTGGATAATATAATAATTATGTATAAATTTATACAATAACAGTAAATAGATACTATATTCTAATATTTATGTATTTAATAATATTAATTTTCACATTTTTAATGCAGCATCCATTATAGGTTATGCATGTATCTATCATCGTTACTCTTAGATAAATAAATAATACCCATAAACATTGAAATTTTATCTCGTATTAAAAATTATGGTGTATATATTAAACATTTAAATTAAAATAGCTCTTTCACTTTCGGACCTAAGAATATGACTGGAGCACGTATTCCATCCTAAAAAAATATATTATTTTAAGTATTATTCATTTATAATTAATTGAAAAAAATATTTAAGTTAAAAATTAATAATTAAATATTTTTTGACTTAACGATGACAGAGTGACATACTTTATTGTTTGTACAAATAATTTGCATTGAATTGTGTGACACCTAACCTCCATGTTGAAAATCCTTAAGCTTTCAAAGTCATGCTTTTATGTTTTTATTCTCTTTCTAGTCCTTCTTCCCTTTGCAAACTTATTTGTTTCAAATTGATAACTTCAACTTTTAGATTCTTCTTTGTGTGTTCTAAAGCTAAGTGTTCATGGGTTGTTGTTTTAGTGCAATAAAGATCAAAGCTGAAAGCCCTCCACACAATGGTAATTTTTATTCCTTTTTACTTGTTTACTTCATCATCATCACCTTGTTTCTTAGCTCTAATTCTTCAATTTGGAGTTTGTTTGGATTTGAGTTATAGAATTCTCCAACTTATGTATTTTTTTAATAATAAAATTAGGCTGCTAGATTAATAAAGGAAGGAGGAAATGAGATTTTTCTTTACTGTCTATTTTTAATGTATGATCCACAAGTTACAATACAAAATTCTAGCATAAATGTTTGGTTATTGTTGTATAAGTTATGTGATGTTTGAGAAATTCTAGCATGCTCTTAGAGCAACAATTAATGAAAGTTTTCTGACCTGAACTCTGAGGATCAGCTTCTGGTCTGATCTAAAGGGTGGTCAAAAGCGGCTTCTCCTCTATTCATGGAGGCTCCCTATTGAGAGTGCTAGTGTGAGTGTCCAAAGAGGAGAGAGACCATACTTGAAGACTGAAGTTGAAGGGTCTTCCTTTGTATACCATAAATTATGGCATGGTCCAAGAGCAATTATCCGAATCCGTGCAATAATTTTTCTTTGCATGTAGGGTAGTGAGTTAGCTTAGGATGGGGTTCTGGGACATACAATAGAGTCACTCTAGTGAGGCTTGCACCCAAGCTCTGGTCTGAAACAACAAGGAAGATCTCTACAATCTGAGTAGTAAGTAGAAATAGATAATGAATGGAACAAGGAACCATATTATTGTCTAAACAAATTTGATGGGGTAATTTATTTTCCAAACTTGAAACATTCATCCCTTCTATGATGATTTTCCTTCTATCCTCAACTCAGACATGCTTTGTTTGACTTATTAAGAATAAATGTAGGATATGAACCAAAAGCTAAGATCCCTTTATCGAGAATTGAGACCTTCAAAATATGTGTTTTTGAACTAATGTCTCAATCATAGTTACATAATCATCTCATTTACCGTATGTACCACGTCTCAAATTCAATGTAACATGTATTACATATCGGGTTCGTCATAAAGAATGTCTCATAGAATTTAATATAAAAAATAACAAATTGTATACCCAAGTGAACCACGAATCTGTATACCCAAGTGGCTTATGTTATGTAGTTTCCAGTTTCACTTTCAAATGTTTGGACCTGCTATTTTTAAAACCAAACAATTTACTGTATGATGAAAAATTGCCTTCCCTATGCACCAAGGCCTCGACTTTTTCAATCAAGCAGAAAGATGAGTTTAGAATATCATTACTCTTTTTAACTATAGTGTTTATATATGGCCTGAAAAATGGATCCTTTTTATTTTGACATGGAAGGTTTGAATTCAAAGGATGGTAGTAGAGAAGATGGTGGTTTAAGCAGCAAGGTCTCCAGTAGTTCTATGCTTCTAGCTCCTAGGACCGAGGATGACATCTTGCAGTCAAGCAATTTGAAGAATTTCACATTCAATGAGCTAAAAACTGCTACAAGGAACTTTCGTCCAGATAGTTTGGTTGGTGAAGGTGGTTTTGGTTCTGTATTTAAGGGCTGGGTCGATGAGCAAACACTTGCCCCGACAAAACCGGGGACTGGATTTGTCGTTGCAGTGAAGAGGCTCAACCAAGAAAGCTCTCAAGGACACAGTGAATGGCTGGTGAGTGTCACTTTCACATATTAGGGCCTACTGAAGATTGTAACTTTTCTCAAGGCTTGAGAATCTAAGATGCCATTGCATTTTGAAGCTTAGAAAAATGTCAAATTAGTTGCAACATGTCTGTTGGGGAATACTGTTTTCAGTAAGAGTTTAATTTGTATGCACTGTCGGTATAAAAACGTCATCTGATTATAGAATATCTTAGTGAAATTGATGGTATTTTAAACTTTATTTTTATGATGATGTGTGTCATGTGACTAATTATCCTCCTGCTATAGACAGAAATAAACTACCTGGGGCAGCTGCATCATCCTAATCTTGTGAAACTGATTGGTTACTCCTTAGAAGATGACCACCAGATTTTGGTATATGAATTTTTGGCCAAGGGAAGTTTAGATAACCATTTGTTTAGGAGTGAGTTATTACTTTTCCTTCTTGTTTTGACTTTTATTCAAGTTTCTTTATGAGTTGGCTTTATTTAGTGGCCAGTACCATACACCTAAAATCTTATCTACCTACTGTTTATGAAATAGGGGCTTCTTACTTTCAACCACTTTCTTGGAACATACGTATGAAGATCGTTCTTGATGCTGCAAAGGGTCTTGCATTTCTTCACAGTGATGAAGTTGATGTTATATATCGAGACTTCAAAACTTCTAATGTCTTGCTTGATTCAGTAAGTAAATCACAGTGATGTTACAAGCTTAGAGATGGAAATTATTAATTAGGCTTTCTAACATTCCTTTTTGTTGATGGCAGAATTACAATGCAAAACTCTCTGATTTTGGATTGGCAAAGGATGGACCAGAAGGTGATAAGAGTCATGTCTCTACAAGGGTAATAGGCACCTATGGCTACGCTGCTCCTGAATATATATCCACAGGTATCTCGGCCTTTTGCAAGCCAATGTTAGCAAGTTACTGTTGCATAACACCTAATATTCTTCTCTTGAGAGGATAAGGCTCCGTAAATCTACCATCAGAAACCCCACTTGGTGGGAGCCTCGTGTACGGGGCAGTATACCTTTTGGACCCGAAAGTTGTATGCCGAAACCTGAATAGTGTGTATTCAAAATCTTTTTTGCACTGACAGTTTCAACTTCCAATGTTGAAATTACTAGGAATTTGATCTCCAAGTTCAATTTATTTTGTTCTTTCCTCATTCTCCTGTATTGGACAAGATACCTCTACCACATTATTTCATAGCCACTCAAATCATTTTTGACATATGTATAAGTAGTTTTAAGGAGTGGTACATTCTTAACATGGTTTGCACAATCATAAATATGTCAAATAATGATTTGAATGTATTTGTTAGACCCTGCCTCACTATGAATTACACTTCAGCAGAAATCCTAAAAGTAACTCTAGAGAACCTAGCTTTAGTAGAACCTTCTATTTTGATTAAATTACTTACAAACACTTTCCCTCCCTAACTTCTGTACTCCAAGTCCATTTGCGAGTTGAGTTTTGGAGGGAAAGAAAGGGGAAAAAAAGACTCCAGAGCTATCTTAAATGTGTATTTCATAGCTTTGCAGCCTTCCCCTTTCATTCATTTCCCTCCAAAACCCAACTCATAAACAGAATTTAAGTGAGTAATCACTATTCGCTACTACTGCATCTAACACTACAGATAAAAAATGACCAAGATTTTTACTCCTGATAATTTTTTTCTCTGTTTTTGTGAAGGTCACTTAACCAAAAAGAGTGATGTATACAGTTTCGGAGTAGTTATCCTGGAAATTATGTCAGGCAAACGTGTAGTGGATAATAACAGGCCATCAGGGGAGCATAACTTAGTTGAATGGGCCAAGCCATACCTCACTAGCAAACGCAAGATCTTCCAAGTCATGGATGCTCGAATCGAAGGCCAATACTCGTTGCGCGAAGCAATGACATTAGCGCACCTTGCAATTCAATGTTTGTCCGTAGAGTCCAAATTCCGACCAAAAATGGACGCGGTGGTGAGATTCTTGGAGCAACTTCAGAATTCCAGAGACATAGGTGAAGTGGAAGGAAGCTCTAGAGTTGAAACCAATGATCATAGCTCAAGCAGTAGTGGAACAAAACAACATAGAACAAGATTCAATGGAGAAGGTACTTCTACTCCAACACCATCTGCTTCTCCTCTTCATACATAGTGTTCTTTTATATAGAAGTGGTTGGTTAAAATCTCGATCTTCCTGCTGTATCCGGACAAGAGCCCGTCTTCAACTACCTTGGGTGGGTATCTAAAAATGAACTCAATACGGAAGCATGTCACTTTGTAGAGCATGTACTAAAGCATATGTTATTGGTGTAAAGATTTTGGTTCCTTAATGTTAGTAATAAAACAAAATTATTTCTTTCTCATTAGTCATCATTCTCAACTATCAATCTAAGATGTGACAAAATTTATTATATGAGAATTGTGTCAATAACCCTAATACTATGCTATGTATCAGAAATCACACTATAACCTGCATAATTCCAATCGAGAAGACTTATTTAAGGGAAGAACACTCTTTCAATGTCTATTCTATTTTTCATTCAAAAGACTTAAATCCAAAACTTTTTCAAAAAGCTTAGACATATTTTGACATTAGGTTATACTAAGATTCCTATAAGCTACAATTATGCTAAACTACTAATGTACATTAAAAACAACAACCAATGGAAAATAACTAAAAATTCATGTTAGAGATTTTCTCACTGATTACTGCACCAATTTTAATCTTAAAATGGCATATATTATTTTTAGAAGAGAATGATTTGAAAAAATATTATATTAATCCTGGAAAAATTAACTTATTAATTTATTTAATATTCATGGTCCTGATTTTGAAACTGTCATCATGCAACAAAGTTTCCTCAGTTTTAGGTGCATTTAGTTCTTTTAGCAAGTAGGACCAAGACAAGTTTATTTCTCTATTTCACCCTCAAGTTAATATGTATTGTTGGTCGCATTTATTCTTTTCATGATTAATCTCATTATCTCAAACTTCACTTCATTTTTTTAAAACAAAATATCCACTCCATTAACATCAATTTAGTTCATAAAATAATCAGATTCCGATATGATATCCGCTTAAGAAAAATTGTAAAACTGCATCTCTATATGGCAAAATAAGAAATAATTGATGTGTCCGTTATAATCTCTTAAGAAAAGTGACTCAAGTATGATATGAGTTTGGATGGATTTATCATGGTTCAAATTAGACTCTATATTTTCATTGAACAATTAGTTTTAGTTTCTGCCATTATTGTGCAACATTAATGACACACAATTAAATAAATTTTATAAAATAAATAAAGAAGAGAAAATAAGAGACTTGTTAAAAGGATTAGACTAATTGTGTCTATTTCCTAGGAGCTTTTATAGTTAGTACATATTATGATAAGAGACTTGAGTCCAACATATAATATTAGTTTTTCTTCCTTCGCTCTAATTCCATGTATTGTAAAACTTTATATAATAGTATAGTTCAAGCAAATCTCAACAATATCTATATTGATTAAAATATTTCGCGAAAAATCTGCAAAACATTTGATATGGATAATAAATAATTATGAATATCAAGATTTTGTTTCCTATTTTACCTTAGACTTATTTTTTTCCTATTTTAATATAAAATATTTAATTCTTAATTTGTAAAAAACCTATGGATGCCCAAGCTCTGAATTTGTCAAGTGTATAACTTAGCTTATGTAGTATATACAAGGGTCAGTCTTTTAAAAAGGAAAGGGTAAAAACATTCGTTCAATTTGATTCAATGTGTTATCAGATACCTTAATTGTTTAAAGAGAATAAAATATCTCCTCATACAAAAAGATAATTTATCTCTTCTAATCAATAAAAGTATGACATGTACTATTTTATTTAGTTTTAAAAATATTTTTATAAAAAATGACTAAATAAAATATATGTCATTATTTTAGTGACTATAAGAAGATAAATTATCTTCTTATATCAAAATATATTTTATTCTCTATTTAAAAACACTTTCAACTCTAACTGAAGTATAAAATATTCCAAATCATTCAGAGATTTTAAATTTTGGACAAACGGCACATGGCTCAATTAAGTTGAACTTGTTAAAAAATTGCGTAGACTGGTCAAATGACATTTTACATGTATTTTCTTAATATTGATTTTATATATTGTTATTTCATTATTTATCATTCACGTTTTATTATCATTTACTTTTTTAAAATTGTGTAATATAAATAACTGATAGATGATATTCTAAATATGTAAGAATTTTGTATATATCATTTTTTGTGTCAATTATTATTGACGATTAATAAAATTAATATTAATAAATAACTAAAGATATAAAAGTAATACAAATAAATATATATTATTTGTGTGTTAATTTTATACTTGCCAATAGAGCTGACAATGAACCGAACCAACTCGATATTCGTTCAAAAATCGATCTGTTATTTAGCTCGATAAACTTGGCTCATTAACCAAATGAGCTGAAATTGAGCTCGTTAAATAAACGAACTGAACTTGAGTTGGATATAGTTCGACTCGTTTGGTTCATGAGTCAACATATATATATATATATATATATATATATACTAAACTAATTTTTAAGTTTATTATGACCCATATATTATTTTTTATTTTTATTGTTATTATATATATAAACAAGATTATATTTATATATGTAAAACTCTTTTGAAGTATTTTTTTCAAAATTTAATTAATTATTTGAGTTGTCCAAATGAACCATTCGAACTAAACCGAATTGTTCACAAACTTTAATCGAGCTGAACTCGAGCTAAAATAATAACTCATATCAAACTCGAGTCGAGTTTCGAGCCGAGCCAATCCTTATCAAGCTGAACCGAGCTGAGCTTTGGTTCAACTCGGTTCGACTCATTTTCAGCCTACTTACCAAGCATAAAATTGTGTTAATTATTATTGATTGTATATAAATACATAAATAAATTGAAAATACCAATGATGTATTGATATAGTGATGTAAGTCTCACTATATCTGGACGTAAATTTAAAGGTCAAATGTTCGAATCTTAGAAGTGAAAGTAATATTTATTATAAGGACCAGTCATATTTCTTAGAAAAATTAATAAGGTAAGGAAATACCATTAATAATATAAAAATGAATTCCAAAATACAGTTTTTGTGAGTTAATCAAAACAAAATATATTTTGAGAAAAACTTGTATGAAGATGCATGTAATATATCACATTTGAATATAAATACATTCTATGGTTTTTAATAATATCATTTAAAATTAAAATATTAATATGCTGTCAAAATTTTATTAGTTGTTTTTATACGGTTTTGTTCTCACAAGTTTTTCTCGTAAGTTTCTCTCGTGCTTCCCAACACTGCACACCACAATGTCATTTTTCCTTTCATGTCTCCCTGGCATCTACGCGTCTTTATCACGCTCCAATCATAAACCTCCATGTCATCCTTGCCTCCTTCATATCACGCGCTAATGCACGCACGTGTCAATATTAAAAACCTTATTGAATGAGTGAGAATGCAGTGTCATTGGATGAATCAATTTTCATTCCGCATTGCAATTAGGTCACACGATTGTTCCTCCTCCACCAGATCCACTTTCAGGGAGTGAGAATCCACGGTGAAATTTTTCTCTTTTATTACTTGGAATTCTTCTTCTCTCCTCGTGCATGTGCTATGTTCTCATATTTCTACTGTTATTAGGGTTTGATTTTGGGTTTATGTGTTTCGGGTTGGACTTTGTTGAGTTAAATTGACTTTCAGCATTGAAATGTATCTTCAGTTAGAAGAGGGGGATGTTAGTGGTACCAAGTGAATGTTGCTTAATTTGCTTAAATTCTAGGGTTTTGTAAAAATCTCTAAGATTTTTCTTACACGCTATTTATTTTTTTTGAAAAGTAAGATAATCTAATTGGACATTGAAGATAATGTTTATAAGCTGTGTTGAACTTTGAGCAAAGAGTAATTGGTCACTTGTTGTTTGATTATTGCATGGCTCCGGAATTGGGAATATCCATCTGCTTTGGTGTTTGATGAATTGTACCTCATGTTGACTTTGGGAAAATTAGTGCATGTTAATCTGAATGGTTTTGGTTAATATATTCTCTCATTTTTTACTACATGGTATTTTATTTATTTATCGATGTTGGTCTCTTATATGGTATGTAGTTTAGATCCATGTTTGAAGGAACATTACACTTTGGGGTATCTGTTTCAATGAAGTGTGTTTAATAAAATTTCTGTTGGAGCTTAATGTTTTTCTTAGGCGCTGAATATGTGGAAAATTGGTGGTTCTTAATGATGTTTAATGGAGTTAATCAGTGAAGGATAGAAAATGTCAGTATTAATGTGAATTTTGTCTTTCAGGTAGCATAGTTTTAAGTCGAGGGAGGAACTATAATGGATCACAGCTCTGAGGAGGATACTGATATTAGTGAATCTGAAATAAGTGACTACGAGGACCAGTCTTATGAGAAACTGAAAAATGGAAGTCACTGTGTGAAAACATCAGACAAGACTTTCACCTGCCCATACTGCCCTAAAAAGAGAAAACGGGATTATATGTACAAGGAGCTCCTTCAACATGCTTCTGGGGTGGGCCAGAGTAGTTCACAAAAGAGAAGGGCTATAGACAAGGCTAACCATTTGGCTTTAGTGAAATATTTGGAAAAAGATCTTATGACTGTTGATGTTCCGCCAAAACCTGCAGAGGAAAGTGACTCTTCTGTTAATCCTAATGAACAGTTTGTTTGGCCTTGGATTGGAATTGTTGTCAATATCCCTACTAGAAGGGCAGGAGATGGACGCTGCGTTGGGGAAAGTGGTTCGAAACTGAGAGATGAGTACAAACGCAGGGGGTTTAATCCTTTTAGAGTTAGTCCTCTATGGAATTTCCGAGGTCACACTGGGACTGCTCTTGTAGAATTTAATAAGAATTGGCCAGGCTTCCATAATGCATTGGCATTTGAAAAAGCATATGAATCAGATCATCATGGGAAAAAGGATTGGTTTGCTAATTCGGAGGAGAAGTCTGGTCTTTATGCATGGGTTGCCCGAGCAGATGACTACAAAATGAACAATATTGTTGGAGAAAATCTGAGAAAGATGGGTGATGTGAAAACTGTATCTGAACTGCAGGAAGAAGAAGATCGAAAGCAGCATAAACTAGTGTCCAATTTGCATAACATTATTCAGGCCAAGAACCAGCACTTAAAAGAGATAGAAGTAAGATGCAATGAGACTACACAGAAAATGGACGTTGCAATGGGGGAGAAAGATAAGCTCATTCATGCTTATAATGAAGGTATCTTATTTTATTAGACTAAGTTATTCTTCCCTTATTTGGATTAGAACTCATGTTAGTTGTGGTTGTTGTTGTTTCATATTTGTGATTAGTTTGTCTAGTTGTACAAGGCCAAGTGTATGGTGCAACTGCCACTTTGATGACCACGTGGTTGAATCTGAATATGACAGGATGCTCTTTTTTTATAGAAAAACCCAGTGCTTCAGATTCCAGAAATTGGCACCAGTAGCTTGAATCAGTATAGGGGTTGAACCAAAAATTTATCCATAGTAACATTAATTTCTTAAGAATATTGTGCTGGAATCACATTTATGACAATCAATTATTATTTTCGAATGATGCTGATCATTGAAACAACATTGTTTTATGGTATGATTCCTTATTCAGAGATAAAGAAAATACAGTCAAATGCTAGGGATCACTTCCAGAGGATTTTTAATGATCACGAAAAGCTTAAGATGCAACTGGAAACCCATAAAAGTGACCTCGAGTTGCGGAAAATTGAATTGGAAAAGCGTGAGGCACATAATGAAAGTGAAAGAAAGAAGTTGGCAGAAGAGATGGAGGAGGTATAGTATTTTCAGATTTTTGCTGCATCTCCTCTAGCATGCTTTGATTGAGATTCCTATGAATTTAAGATTGGAATAATAAAATTACTTTTTATGGGTGACTAATTATTTTTAACTGTGGAATGGATGGCATGGCAGCAATATTTAACCGTTAGTTTTGAATAATAATTAATAATGCAAACTCTATTGAGTGGTCATATGCTATGCATTTAATGAGATGAAATTTAGGTAATGGGTGGGGCAAAGTAACAAGAGTTGTATGCTGGAGAGTTTCATACCGTGGAGGGGTTTATCTAATTTTCCTGTACTCCTTTTCTTCCCATTGAGGATCTTGCCTAAGGACTATAAACCAAGACTTCAACATAATTTATTGATGTTATCTTAAAAACCCTTTAATTGTAATGTTGTGCTGAAGAAGCTAGTAGAAGGCTTTGTTTACCCCTGATGACATTTATTGTCTTTTCAGAATGCAGTGAAAAATAGCTCTCTTCAGATGGCTTCTATGGAGCAACAGAAAGCTGATGAAAACATTTTCAAACTAGCTGAAGATCAAAAGGTTTGTTACCTGGGTTTATTAGTTTAAGCTTTGTCAATGGGCCAAGAGTGTCACTGTTAGCATCAGAGTAGCATAGGATACTATTAATGCTATTTGAATATCTGTTCATCCAGAGGCAAAAAGAAGATCTCCATGCTAAAATCCTTCGGCTCGAAAAAGACCTGGATATGAAACAAAAGCTAGAGCTGGAGATTGAGCAACTACAAGGAAAACTAAATGTGTTGAAGCACATGAAAGATGATGATGAAGATGCAGAAGTTCTGAATAAAGTAGATACTTTAATGAAGGAATTAAGAGAAAAGGAAGAAGCATTTCAAGACTTAGATGAAATGAATAACGCGTTAATCGCGAAACAACGTAAGAGTAATGATGAATTGCAAGAAGCTCGAAATGAATTGCTTAATGTAAGTGTTATATAATATTGTCTTCCCTTTCCAGTGTGCTAGTTCTTTAAATTAATTTGGAAGATCATGTATTCAATGAAGTCCAGTTTTCATATTCTTTCATTCTGGTCATGTTTAGTATGACGATTTTACTTGCCTGTTTAAAGTTTTATATGAATTGAATATGATATTCATTGCATGATTAAACTGTTCAGGATCTCCTGCAATACCAGATGTAAAAATTGCTTTGAAGTACCCATTTAGTCTTATAATCAATTTACATATTTTAGGGAATTCCTTTGTTTAATCAGCTCCATGTTAATTTTTATGGTTCAACGGAAGGTACTCGAGTTTAATAAAAACCTCAGCATTTCTATTTTATCCAATTGTGGGTGAGTTTCTGTGCAACAGTAAGGTTGTTGCCTTTTGACCTGGAGGTCATGGGTTCAAATCTTGGAAACAACCTCTTTGGACATCTACCTTCCCCGAACCCCACTAGGTGGGAGAAAATGCAAAGAGAAAAAACTCAACATAGTAGAATCTCTCCTAAGGTGGTTTTGACATGTATGGAGAAAATTAGTAGAAGCCCTAGTAAGGAGAGTAGATCAAATGGATGTTAGTCCAATTCATAGAGGCAGAAGGAGGTAAGAAAAACCATAGGTGAAACAGTTAAGAAGTATTTGTGGATCGACTTTTTGTCAAAGGACATATTTATGATAGAGCATTATGGTGTTGTTTGACCCATGTAGTTAACCTACCTAGTGGGATTAAAGCTTGGTTGTTGTTGTATATAGGATATTACACAACCATAACATAATAGATAAAATTAGTATAACATTAACATAAAAGTACAAATCTTAATTTAAAAGAGAAATAGTGTTTTGGTTAAATTTAGTATGAATCATTGTATACATAATAAAATGCTAATATTATTTTAATTTTCGTGTCATTTCCATCTTTTATGGTTTAAAAATTCAAAAGTTAAAAGTAAAAAAATTGTAAAATACAGTTTGGAGTATCCATGAAGTGCCCAATACAGGTACATGTCAACACAGACATGATGACTATTTTTGAAGTGTTTGTGCTCCATAGTCTAAACTCTAAACCTATATTGGACTTAGGTATTGCTCACAAGATCTAATAGTAATCTATTTTTCTCTTGAAAGTTCATTAAAGAAATGCCAAGTGGTGGCAATATTGGTGTAAAGAGAATGGGGGAACTCGACACGAGACCATTCCTTGAAGCTACGAGGAAAAAATATAATGAGGAGGAAGCTGAAGAGAGAACTTCAGAACTGTGTTCGTTGTGGGAAGAGTATCTGAAGGACCCAGATTGGCATCCATTCAAAGTTATCATGGTTGAAGGGAAAGAAACGGTGTGTCTTTGCTAAACATATAGCTCTCCTGAATTTATCCTGAATTCTGCATGCTTGATTCCATATCATTCTTATGTCTTAACCAAATTTGGTTCAATGTGTTATTTATCTTTATGCTGTATTTTTATGACTGGAGTGAATATTTTGATGGCCCAGGCTAGATTAGAACTATTTGACCTTATGAATCTGTACTTGTTTTGCCTAGTGATATCTAAGGGTATTCTTTATATTGATACTTTCACTTTAGCATCTAGTGTTTATAAGAGTTGAAGAATACTGGCCAACTTATTAGTATTTTGCAACTTTGAGTTTTGACATCCATGACAGTGCAGCAGCAATTGCATTTTATCCTTCCAAACTTGTAGACCTGGAAGACTTGCACAGTAGAAAACAAAATACTTTGCAAATTTTTACATGTTTGATGTTCATATATGAAAGTGATGGTCTAATTAACAAATGGGAGGGGTGGCCTGTCCAGCATACCTATGCATGGCATGGGCACTTTAAAATGCCTTAAGGGGTGGTTCAGCGGATAAATAGGATTATGAGGACTTTCTTATTGTATGCTCTGTGTTGGGGTATTAGCGAAGCCACTCGCACTTATTGAATATCACATCAAAAGAAGAACGTAAAATATAGGTGATTGCTGTGTGGTGTTAAATCAGAAAGGTGACCACATCTAGTTCTGAGGTTGGCCTAACCTAACTTGACGACACACTGATAGAGTTTTGGGTCTGAAATGTTATGTAAAGTGTCTTTTGTGGTATGATAATAGAATTCATTTTGTTAATTGGTAGATTTGTTGCAGATCTAAAAGTATTGATGGTTGAGCCTTGGTAACTTTCTGTCCAAAAACATCACCTTGTCAACTAATTGGTATTTGGTCATAATGTTTACCGTTAGAGAGAATTCATGGCATAAAGTAAATTGAAGTCTGGTCGTCATGTGAACAGTTGTGATGCCAATGTTCCTACTCAACATCAAATCTCTGACATTTTAACGAAGTCTCTATCTGAAGCTAGATTTCAGGACCTGAGAACTAAGCTACAAATCTTTAGCAGACATGACTTGGTTCCCCACCCTTGAATTAAGGGGGGGTGGGGGGGTGTATCAGAGTAAAGGGTTGATAGTCTGCTCCTTTTCTTCTAATCTTGATGAAAATCTAGACCTTGATTCGTGAGGTATTTTTTCCTTGGATAAACCAACTTGGAATTGTGAAGCTCCTTCTAAGATCAAACTTTTTGTTTCGACAGCTTTACACAATATGATTAATAGACTAATGACTGGTTGCAACTTGCAAGTTAGATAGCCTCACACAAGGTAGTTAAAATTGCGATCTCGCTCATGCGATCACACGATTTTACGATCTTCAAGAGCTACCCCATGGAATTGGGTGAAATGGTCGTGCCGGAGCATAGGATCGGTGGAATCGACGAGCCTACCGATTCCACATACAGCCTGTGTTGGTCCATGACCTAGGTTGATTAAAACCCTAAACATGTTTGCCGCTCCTTTCTCCTAGCTCGCTCCAGGTCTCCCTTCTCCTTTGTTCCATCCCTTCCCCACTTTCCTTCTCTTTCTCTATGTATTATCGGTTGAACCCATCTTCGATCCACTTTGCTGTCACTAGCAAATGTGCATTGTGATGTATCATGTGTAGATCTGCGTCTGAAACTGTGCTTCATTTATTTTTCATTGTCCAGCTGTGTGTATCCTTTGGAATCACTTATTAGTATTCCTGGTGAGCAATGGATTTGTCCTAGTTCATTGGATCAATTTCTACAAATTCAGTTTTGAGGGTTTGGGGAGAAGGAAAGGAATTCTTGTGGCCATGTGCTGTTTTTGGGATTTTGTGGTTGGAAAGGAGTGCCCGATTGCCGGCATCTTCAAGGGTGTTTTCTCTCCTATGAGTTTGTTATGGGATATAATTGTTTCTCTCTCATGTCAAGGAAACGGTCTATTAGTATTTTGGATTTGCGAAGGGGCTAGTCAGCTCTCCTTCTACATTGACCAGATTTCAGGAGTTTCTTTTCTTTGCCTATTATATTTTCTCTTTCTTTTTCATCTTTGTGGATGATTTCTTTTCGTCCAATGACTTGTGCTTCTATATCACTTGTGCTTCTATATCTCCTTTTTCTCTAAGAAAATATCTTAGAGATAAAAACAGTTACAAATGGCCTGATTCCCAAGTTAAAGCCACTGGCGTGGGTCAAGTTCTGGTTTGTAAATACAATAATACTCATACCTGATTCCAGTTCCTGAAATATCCTGAGAGACTTGGAAAATCAGGAAGCCGCCTTAAAATTAATTGGCCCTTTAATCAGTTATTTTTTGGAACCTTCTGTAGTGAAGATGAACAGTGTATAAATTTAGGAAAGAAAATAAGGGTTTTTTCATACTGTTGGATGACCTTGTTTCATTGATATCTGTTGTAAACAGGAGAAGCAGTGAACTCTTTAGCTTTCATTCTTCCTCTATGTGGAGCATTTTTAGGTTCATTCTGCCTACTGTTGTAGGCCAATATCTTTTCAATATAGCAACTTGATCCATACAAGGATTTTCATATTCATTTTAATCTGTGATTACATTGGCATTATTTTTCAACTGCGTTTTCTGGTAAAACTTCTAATGCTTGCATTTTTTATATGGCTTAATAACATATGTTTCATTTTAGGAAATTATAAGAGATGATGATGAGAAGCTGATTGGGCTGAGAAGTGAGATCGGTGAAGGAGCATATAATGCAGTTGTGACAGCTCTGAAAGAGATAAATGAATATAATCCTAGTGGGCGGTATATTTCTTCACAAGTATGGAACTACGGACAAGGAAGGGTGGCAACTTTGCAAGAAGGAGTGCAAGTTCTGCTGAAGCAATGGAAATCATATAAACGGAAGCGGGGAATGATGTGAAAGGTTGGTATGTAATGTAGAGTTTCTTTTGAACTGTCTAACTTGAACCTAGAAAGAAAACATTTATAAAAAAGAACCTATTAAGAACAAGATTTTAAAGAATGACTGATATATGGCTTGGTTACTCACAAGAAAACCTAGTTTCTTCTTTTCTTAAGAAACTATGACTAGTTAATTTATATAGTATTCAGAAGGGTTTTTTTTCCTTCACATATCTTGTTTTATCATCCTTACTGTTCCTGTAATCCCTTTAATTATGGATTATATTGCATATAGGTGGATGCTTGTCACAGAAGTTAACATGATGCACCTGAAGAAGGGAACTACCCTTAGAAGCTGGGTACCTTGCATCCTTATTTGAAAAGCTGCCATACTTGATGGGTGTGTGTAGTTAAGGAATTTATGATGTTATGCTTTTTATTTAATTTGGCACTTCATGCTACTGTGGGCTCTTTCTGAGAATCAAACTCATTCATAAAGGATGCCTTAGTGCTGTCTCTAGCTTGGGAGAAGACACTAATGTTAAACTTTGTATGACTAAATACTATTTATCTTTTACTTTTAGCATTTTTCTTTCAAATTAGTCGAACCGAGTCATGCATTCTGGGATTGAATCCTGGCAAAGGGCATTACTGGGATGTCATTCTGGCTGGCATCCCAGTTCGCCATCTTGGCTGCCTCGGGCTACTATTGAGGCCGCTATCCCAGTTTTGCGGCGTGATGCCGCAGTGACAAGGATAACAGAGTGAAATCCTTGTTTCCCCTCATTTATAAAGGCTCTTGGGTGAGTGGCTTTCAGACCATTTGACCAAAATACTGCTCTTACCATTCTCAGCTATCAGTTTTCATAACATCCTTTCATGTCATGGCATCATCTCAGTCTCAGCCACTAGTATTGGTTACTATTGGATTTGAGTTATTAAGACATGCTTACTCTTGAGAAAGTATGTTTTATCTCAGTAGGAGGATCCCATAAAACAAACGTTAAAATTATGACCCAAAATTGTAATTACTCAAAGGAAACATGTTAAGCATATTGTACTAATAAGAAATGCTAAACATAAAGCTTTGTAATTTTACTATCTTTTTGGATAGGGTATTAAAAGAATAGCTAATTATACAAATAATGATTTGTTGAAAATATTACTTTTTTTACTTTTATCAAACACAACTAGATAGACAGTGTTGTTACGAACTTCAAAATAATGGTAACTAATGAGAGAATTTGTTAAGTGTCTAGCATCTCTACTAAGGATTGACTATTCTTTTTACGAAGATCACAAGAATATGTGTTGGAGTGCAGGGGAACACCTACCCCATCATGTGTGTTATGAGTTGTGATTAATTAAAACATGTATTTAAGTTAAAAGTTTAGTTATTAAATATTTTTCTAGCTAATCATAATTCAACACATATAATATAACATATTGTGGGATAAAAGATTACTTCCAATTGGTAGAGCTTTATAAGTTGTGATATTTTATTTATTTATAGAGAAATAATAATATCAAAAGTGCATAACGGTGTTCACCTATATATAAATTGACAAACTCAACCATAACCTAGGAAGAGTTGATAATACAAGATGAATGATACATAAATAGTATAATAAATTTAACACAATCAATACTTTCATCTTTTTTCTAATACAAAATTCAAACCCATTTGTAAAATCACAGTAAAATTTCACAATCCTAGGGCTAATTTCCTCCACGATGTATTTGAATGAATTTTCATTATTTTGATATAACTGATATATATGAAAATTTTATACCATTCTGGTTAATGTTGTTTATGATGATATATAGCACTCAATATCCTCCATGGTCTCATTTGAATTAAGTCTATTATTTGAATATAACTAGCTGAAAAATTAGTACTCATTAACGTTTATGATGATCACTTATTAGTAATGTTAGCTCTATTATTCAAACTTTACTTGATAGTCATATACTCTTCCTTTTGGATTTACTGTTGTACACTTGTACTATTCACTTATTATTTTCAAAATACATCTTAATCACTAAGAAATAATCTAACCATTTAGTTCGGATTAAGGATGTAATTGTTCATAATGAACAAATATGCCATTCCAACCAATACCAATTAAGATGCAGCAAATACAAAATACTGCTTTATAGAACTAAGGGTACATTCTCCCTTAAAAAATATTAACATACTAATTATTAAATATTTAAAATATAATTACCTCACTAGTCAATGCGTATTCCAAGCACAAGACAACCACGCCCAAACAGAAACATACTCAAACACAGGGTGAGTATAACAGCGCTTTACATAAGAACACTAGTAACATGCATACCTCTTCAACTACAAACTCAATTTTTTAATTGTGTCTTTCCTCAGCTGCTCTAAGTTCTTTTTATGTGAAAATTTATCGACTTTTCAGTCTAGAGTAAATGAAACCAAAGAGGGTATTTAGGATCTTTAAAAAAATAATAAACATGTTAAAAGTATAAATTTAATCCAGTGAAAAAGCTGTTATAAGTCTCTTTAGTAATTCACCATTCTTTAGTTGGACTGTTATCAGCAAAAACCTATGCACTAATTGTCCAGCTATGATAAGTTAAAAAATAAATCTAAATTAAAACTTTAATTTTTAAATATTTTTTTTTGACTCATCAAAGCGCTGAACATATATTAACACATTGTGAGAAGATGTGCTTCCCCAATACGTATGAATAATGTTTTTTAGCCCGGTGCTAGGCATCTCATGCATTCCCCGCCTTCCTTGAGTGAGAGATATGAGAATCATTTGTCCTCATTACTGTCTCAGTACGTGTTTATAATAACAGAAATTAATATTCACACATTATTCTCTAAAGTTTGATTGTTTGGTACTTGGAGACATAATTTTCTTGGAACAAAAGATCTTTGTCCGAGTATCAGAACCATATTTTCTGCCAATTTTCATAGCATAATCACAACTACAGTAATGTAAAACACCATAATAAATAATAAAGTCATAAGAAGTTTAACATCCATGTGCTCAACCAAATTAAATAAACAACTTAACATACAAAAATTGCTTAACTAGACAGAACTATCAAGTATGGCAACTCTTCAAAATATGGATGCAAGATACCAGGTGAAACATCATCAACCTATATGCAATATATAATCCATAATTAAAGGGCTAAAAAAAATTTAAAGGTGAAACATGTTAACTTCCGTGACAAGCATCAACCTATATGCAATATATAATCCATAATTAAAGGGCTTATAGAAACAGTAACCATAATAAAACGAGAAACATAGGTTTCCTTAGGAGTAACCAAGCCATACGTTATCAGTTAGGTCTATTTGCGAGTTGAGTTTTGGAGAAGACAGAAGGGAAAAAGAAGGCTTTAGAGTCCTCTCATAAGTTATCCATTTTTCTTACTTCTCCTCTAAATTTCAACTTGCAAACAGACCCTAATTAAAATCTTTTTCTTTTCTTGGTTCAATGATATTTCTTTAATGAACTTCGAGAGAAAGATATTATCAATAGACCTTGTGAGCAACAAAGGTGCATTATGAACTAGAAATGATAAACAGAACACTTCGGCTAATACAAGTGAATTAGATGAATTAGAAATGATAAATTTACACTTTCACTCAGGTCACTTTGCCACCATCTACTGAACCATGAAAGGTAATAACAAAGAATATCACATTCAATTAGGTGGACTATTCAATACTTATCATAACAAACATGATCAGACAAATAATTGAAACAATAAAAAGAATCATAAACATGGACATTGTTGCACATATTATCCTCCAAATTAATTCAACAAACTAGCACACTACAGAAAGGGAGCATAATATTAAAAAACACTTACATTAATCAATTCATTTCGAGCATTCTGCAGTTCATCATTACTCTTTAGTTGTTTCATCATCAACACTTTCTTCAGTTCAACTAAGTCTTCAATTTCATCATCCATCTCTGGTATAATTCCCCCAAACTCTAGAGAAGCCGTCTGAAGACAGCTATTTTTTATTGTATTCTGAAAAGGACAATAAACATTTTTGATTGTATTCTGAAAAGGACAATAAACAGCATCCAGGGTAAAAAAAGCCTTCTTCAAGCTTCTTAAGCACATCATTACCATTAACATTTTTTTGAGACAGCATGAATAAATTATGATAAAATTGTAGTTATAGAGTACATTGTTTTAAATTGTAGATTGCATCCCCTAATGCTACCTCAACCGTATCATACCATAATTACGATGTGACACCAAATAATAGTAATGTGGACACACCAGGTCGTAATAGAGTTATATCGGACTGCATTTAGACTAATTCAAATTCAAAAATATGTTTTGCATTACGCGAAAAATCACAAGTCCACAACAGCCACAATCTTGACAGGTGACTCAATTTCACCCACCTTCTCCTAAGTTTTAATTCATTAAATATATAGTATATGATCATTCATTAGTTTATAATAATAATAATAATAATAATTCTAAACTGTTTACAATGACAAGAAGAAAAGGACTGGGTGGGTATGGCTAATGAAACTCCCAAATCCCAATTGGCTACTCACACTACTCATTAATCATTAGTAGTTTTACCCCCAAAAAACTTCATTTGTGATTGGTTTGTAATGATTGCAAAAAGGCAATTTGGAATATTATGGTACTACACGCATTCTTAACTAGATCGAAATTCAGACAGATTATGGAATGTCATTGAGGACCTGATCTTTAATATTTTCTCCTTAAAGATAAATGCACCAGCAATGCTGAGACCAAGGTTGTTTTAGATTCATGGCATTCACTGACATAGTATATTACTATCTAAAAATATGAATGCATTTTCATTGGCATTAAGGAAGAACCAGAGCAGTTTCTTCAATCAATTAATATGCTATTCTACGCATATAACACTTTAATAGGCAAGTAGAATCATCATCAAATACATGACTAGTCCATAATACATCAATTGACAGATAAATAATACAACATTAACAACCAAACCTTTGTCCCACTGGGTGAGATGGACTACATGTATTGAAAGTCATTCAATCATAAATCATGTTAATTAACTTCTAAGTCTTTATTTATCATAAAAAACTGACCTTGATTGAGCAGATATTACTTTCACAATTTATACATCATTATGATAAAGAACATACCTTCACCTGTTGATTTCCATCATTCTCAAGATTGTCACGGTTCTCACTCTCTTTATTAGTCATCATTCTGTAAGACTGGACTATTCCTTGAAGTGATCTTTCCCTTTGTTTTGAATCCATATGGAAATCACCCACCAACTTAAGAAATTCATCTTCCATGTGCCTCTTGGAATCCAAATTCTCTCTTAGCTCTTCGTTTTCAAATTCCAGCTTTTCCTTAATTTTGAGTTAGTCTTGGAGTGGAGTGATTTTAGTTTTCAGTTCATTAATTTCTCTCTGGTTAAAAAGATAATGAAATATAATCAAGCTATTGTTATATTAGTGAATTTTTTTATAAACATTCCATATATCATCCACCACATTCATTTGTAATTTTTATTTAAAAGTCAACGGTGGATGATATAATGAAAATGCATAACCAATATTCAAATACCATCATCCATCAATAACACGAACCATTCGATTTTCACCTCATCTCAAAACTCTTCTTTAATCACATCTGAGCTTCCTTGCAGCTTCATCAAGAGTGCTAATTTTCTTTTTGTTCTGAAAACAATACAAAAAACACAACTTCGTTAAACAAAACCGTTAGTATCATAAACTGTCAAAAGAAATAAGAGTAAGAGTATATTTGATCATAAAAATCACAAGCATTACCAAACATGCATGCAAATAATATGAACATTTAAACTGCATCAAGATATAGAAATTCACACAAACATTACATCCTATAAGCTAATCACAAATATGGACCTTTTGAACTTCGTCAGTGAAGTTCTTAATCTGCAAATCCTTTAGTTGATTAATCTCTTTCAATTTTTTGGTAATCTGCTGGTTTAATTTATTTGAGGCCATAACCTTCTAAGTTGAAAACGTAAAGTGATAGTTGAAGTGTTAAACTGATAATTAGGAAGGAAATATATATGCAAATAAATTACAAGCGTGCGGAACTGAAAGGTTTCTTCTGAACTTATTATTAATGCATGTCCCAAGCCAAAAGTCACATACCAACTTTTCCATTTTTGTTTACCTCAATTTCATTTTTATATATCCACTCGGCCACTCCACTTTACTTTAAATTTTTTCACATAGTTTAAAATTATGAGTAAAAGATATATATACCGACAGTATAATAGTTTTTTACACTGTTACTGTATTATTTATCATTTACTTTTAATTATTATTGACTTTTAATAAAACTATTATTAGAAATAAATAGTGTATGATATATATACTGACGGTGTATTTTGATATATGAAAAATGAATATATGAAAACTACTTTTAATAAAACTATTATTTTTCATATATTAAAACTATTATTAATATATGAAAAATGAATATAATAGATAGAGTAAATGCTATTTGATGCTAGGATACCGAAAGATGTGTTGCAATCATAGTTATCAATATTGTTTATTGGTCGATTCAGCATGAAAACAGTTAAACTAGCTCTCATATCAATAAAGTATGATAATTATACTTAAATGAAATTGAATTTAACCAAAACTAGAAAATAACACTCAGAATCGATCAACCTGTATTGTGCCAATTAAAATTGGTCCGCCCTTGATTTCTTTCTTCATGTTTTTTAAAACAACACATGCATGATTCGAAAGTTGTTTGTAAGGAGCTACTAGCGATAATTGAGTTATATATTATAAGAGAAATATATATATATATATATATATATATTTTGATAGCGTATTTTTTTTTTGTACCTTCATTGTATTATTCATTATTCATTTTCAATTTTCATTAATTTTTAAAAAAAATAATCCAAATGAAAGGTAAAAGACCTACGAATTGTATATACATATTTACAATGTTAGTGCATAGATTTGACACTCATATTATAAATAGAGAAAAAATATATATTGACAATTTATGAATTTTATATATTATAACTATATCATTTAATATTTATATTTAATTATTATTTACTCTTCGAAAAAAGTAATACAAATGGATTGTGGATAATGTAATGACTGTTAACACCTTTACATTGACAATATATAGATATTATACTATTGTAAATAATTATAGAGTATAATATCTATACATTATCATTGTACAACTTTAAACACAATACATCAACCACCATTCATTTGTATTAATTTTTTGAAGAGGTAATAATAATTGAAAATGAATGGTAGATAATAAAGTGACAATATATTAAACTCTTACACTGTTTGTATACATTTTTTTAGTTTTATTATATTTATTATAATATATATATATATAGTACATAGTGAACCATTAGAATGATACTTTAACAACATCAATGATATTGGTTGCAAGTTGGAAGAGAGAGAGACTCTTACCGGAAAATTTACTTTGTTGGTGCACCTTGACCGAAAAATTACGGTCTTAGTGCACCTTTTAAAAATATTACCAAACTAGTGTAGTTTTAGGGTAAATCGGCAATCCCATTGCCGATTTAGAGAAATTTATTATTTTTTTAATGTACTCCCCCCTAAATCGACAATAGGGTGGAGTTTTTATAAATTATATTATTTTTTTATTCTCCCCCCTAAATCGGCAATGGGGGAGGAGTTTTACTAAATTTTTTTTTAACCTCTCCCCCCTAACTCGGCAATGGGGGAGGAGTTTTTCAATAATTATTTTTTTTTAAATCTCTCCCCCCTAAATCGGCAATAGGGGGGGAGTTTTCTAATAATTATTTTATTTTAATTATCCTCCCCTAAATCGGCAATGAGGGAGGAGATTTTCAAAAGGATTTTTTTTTTAAATTATCCTCCCCCTAACTCGGCAATGGGGGAGGAGTTTTTCAAACTCAATTTTTATAATTTTTATAATATGTATAGTCATTCAACACTGCAAAGATGTACAATTCTGCTTTATGTATAGCTATTTAACTTCTACACACTACCATACTTATTTCTCATTTAAAGTCTTCTGCACATTGGACTCTAGCATATTTAAATATTCTATGCAACACACTTGCACACGTTAAATATTTATATTTAAATTTATAGTATATAGTTATGTTATATTTATATTATATAGTTATAGTATATTTATATTATATAGTTTTAGTATATTTATTTAGTATATTTATAGTATATAGTTTGAGTATATTTATATTATATAGTTTTAGTATATTTATTTAGTATATTTATAGTATATAGTTTGAGTATATTTATATTATATAGTTTTAGTATATTTATTTAGTATATTTATATTTTATAGTTTGAGTGTATTTATAGTACATAGTTATAGTATATTCACTACACATATTTCAGAAAAGAAGTTTATATCAATATAAATACATTATAAAGGTAATGAATAAAAAATAAACTACTGTTACAAATGTTGCCTAGAACTCTCCCCTAATTCTCTAGATCTCAATGGACATGTCTTCCTGTTATGACCTTCAGTTCTACACCATCCACATTTTTTAAGTTGTTCACCTTCAACTTCATCCATCTCATTGTGAATGCGTGAAGTCTTTGGTCTTCCACTTCTTTTCCTACGCATAACAGGATTAGGAATGAATGTCGGACCTGAATAAGGAGGCCAATATTCTTCATTACCAAGTGGTTGAAACTCATATCCACAAACCTTCTGAAGATTATCTAGGCGGTAAATTGTTGAGATAAACTGGCTGCAGTCTAAATTCAAAGAAGCACACGTTGCGATAGCATGTGAGCACGACAATCGTAATGATTGAAATTCTCCACAATCACACCAATTCTCAGCAAGTTTTACTGTATACAGCCTTACTTGCCGACCACCAGATCTAGATACAACTTCAACTTCAGAGACTCCAGTCTCTCGAGAAAAATTACGAACCATTTGACATGTAGATTTACGTTGATTTTCTTTAATCACCTTTGTCAATTCTTTCGCAATATACATGTCCTGCCATAACCATGTTAGAGGCTTCATTTCGATGTTCATTGAACCATTCGTTTAGCCTATAATATGTTGCTCTAACAAGTGCAGTGATAGGAAGAGCTCTTGATCCTTTCAAGACACCATTAATGCATTCAACAAGATTTGTAGTTATGTGCCCATATCGTCTCCCTTCATCATATGCGTGACTCCATTTCTCTTTTGGAATCTAGTCCAACCATGCACCAGCCCTTGAATTTTTTTGACGCAACGAATTCAACATTCGCTCGAACCGTGGTCGCATCAACTCATAACCTACAAAATTAATACAAACATATTAATGTCCATAACATAAAAAAAAATTAAGATTAAAAAATAT
>NC_032024.1:8186390-8196660 GCF_001865875.1 Lupinus angustifolius
ATAGGACATACCCATTTCTACAACTTTGTCTTTTAGATCAGAATCTTGGAATTCCCTATTGAAATTACTAGCTACATGACAAATACAATACAATAAACTGATTCTACACTAGACCATCCTGCCACCTCACTTCGGAGTGCAACTAATAAACCTGTGCCCCTATCTGATATAATACACAGGTTTTCTTGAGGGGTAACATACGTCTTAAGATTGTAAAAAAACCACTCCCAAGCTTCTTTCGTCTCTCCTTCAACAATGGCAAATGCAACTGGAAATACACGTCTGTTTCCATCTTGTGAACTTGCTATTAGCAATGTTCCAGTATATTTGCCAGTCAAAAGTGTACCATCCACTTGTAGGATTGGTTTACAATAACCAAACCCTTCAATACATGGTTTGAAAGCCCAAAATATTCTATCGAGAATGATTCGACTTGGGTCTTCCATGCCATCTACAACTTCGTGATGTGCTTGATATTTTACAATTGTGTGCGGACAAAAATATTGTAGAGCATTCATCCAACGTGGTAACTCATTATATGACCCTTCCCAATCACCATAAATTTTGGCCATTGCCATTTGTTTTGCAGTCCACGCCTTTCTATACGTGACTGTATAACCAAAACGACTAACAACCTCCTTCACCAGTGCCTTAACTGGTATACTCGGATCTGCAGATACCAAGTTAACAATAAGGTCTGCAATGAATGACGAATTTAATTTACTATGATCTTGAGAAACTAACATAGATACACAACTATGTGTTCCATTAATTTTACTGAAAGAAACTGATGAAGAAGCTATACTGTTTTACAGAATCCTGAGAAATTTCGGTGAAAATACAACTGTTGGAAATGGCAATATATAGAGTTTGAAAAACTCCTCCCCCATTGTCGAGTTAGGGGAGGATAATTTAAAAAAAAAATCCTTTTGAAAATCTCCTCCCCTATTGTCGATTTAAGGGAGGATAATTAAAAAAAATAATTATTAGAAAACTCCCCCCATTGACGATTTAGGGGGGAGAGATTTAAAAAAAAAATAATTATTGAAAAACTCCTCCCCCATTGCCGAGTTAGGGGAGGAGAGGTTAAAAATTTTTTTTTAGTAAAACTCCTCCCCATTGCCGATTTAGGGGGAGGAGAATAAAAAAATAATATAATTTATAAAAACTCCCCCCTATTGCCGATTTAGGGGGGAGTACATTAAAAAAATAATAAATTTCTCTAAATCGGCAATGGGGTTGCCGATTTACCCTAAAACTACACTAGTTTAGTAATATTTTCAAAAGGTGCACCAAGACCGTAATTTTTCGGTCAAGGTGCACCAACAAAGTAAATTTTCCTACTCTTACCATATGGAATGAAATATTTTGACGGTTACATTCATTCAATTTGATGTAGAGATCCTAAAATCACACATAGAAAATAGTAGGAGAACTAAAATTGCAATTTAACCCAAATAATACTATGCATTCCAAGTGCCAAAAATTCAAATTACCCATACAAGCATCTACATAATATACTCATGCAAGTTTAACACCACTGAGTCAATGACTTGTCCAACACTACAGACAGCACAAACTCTGTCTTTACGAAAGCAGTTTGATTCTCAACAAACATGAACAAGTGCATGTGTCAACCAAAAGACAAAAAAAATCCATTAGTATAAGAAAAGGATGACCCAATATATAAGGCTCTCACTTACTGAAGTTTGGGAGGGTAAATGTGTACAGTCTTATCCTTATAAATAGAGAGCTTATCTCCCGGATTTAATCTCATGACCTCATGGTCACAAAGAACAAACATCACATTACCCTTACCCAAGCTAACTTTCTTTAAAAAATTCGTAAGTGACATGTAAAAAAAAAATAGTTCAAAATCATAGTAAAACTCTTTAGAAGACACATCCAGTAAGTTTTGCAGCTCTTCCTATTTGGAAGCATAATTCTCACACTCCAACTGCAACATGTTGACTCCTGTAACAAACATCAACCATTGACCAATACAATCAATAGTTAAAAGACAGATCAAAACAGTAATGATTATAAAGAAAAAGATCAAAACAGTAATTGCAATCAAACAACAAAAGTCAAAAGGACAAAAAAACTTTCTGAGTAACACAAATCAACTGTAGTTTCTTGAAAAAAAAATATGAAACCAAGTTGATTGTTCCTGAACAACTAACTAACCCATATATCAATTAGCCTAGTTAAAAAGTGAAATGCAGTAACCTAAATACATTGCATACCAACCTTCAAATCAATCAACAATTGTAGTGTGCTCCAACAGAAACTGCACTCCCTCTTTCAAAGTTGCCCTCCTACCTTGTTCATAGTTCCATAACTCTGGGACTATGTGCTGCCCACTAGCATTGTATTCTTTCCTCTCTCTCAATGTTGTAACCACTGCTTTATATGCACCTTCACCAATCTCATTTTTCAGCCCATTCAGCCTTTTGTCCTCATCATTTATAATTTGCTGAAATGAAAAATCAGGAAGCAAGATAACAAGGTGTAAGCAGAAGAAATTTCACCAGAAATTATAGAAATATGCAGTACAAGTTCAGAATAAATGGATCTTCAAAACTTTGTACATATAAAATTGTTATACTAGAAATATTTTGTCCTAAAGCTGTAGCTGCATGAACCTAACAATACACCATATGTAGGAAACAAAAGAGTAAAGAGGGGATTACATTTTCTATCCAATATGTGACATAAACTATGATTAGTTGAAAAAAATGTATTTAAATTCAAAATATAATTATTAATTATTTTTCTGGCAAATCATAACACATGACACATAGAATGACACATATTGTGCGAAATGTGATCCCATCAAGGAGTGCACTTCACAACATATATAAATGACTTAATACCAAGACACATGAAGCAATTGTCTTTACTAAATATAGGCACCATTCATCTCAGTTACAGAAAGTTCAAACACTACTTCAATAAAGGTACATGTCACCTGGCCTGCCACATAATAGCACACTCAAATCTTCCATATCCCACCAAAGTTGCATCTTATATTTGAATTTCCCATAAACGACAATATATTACAAATTGAGAACAAGTTTTGCATGTAAAACACTAGAAGCAAGGTTCAAAGTTCTCATATAAGCTTATAACAACAACCAAGCTTTTATTCCACCAGGTGAATCAACTACATTGATCAAATAATGATATAATATTCTATTATAAATTATGTTCATTGATAAAGTATTGACATCTAAGTTATTCTTTATCATGTCCCTATAATTTTTCTTGGTTTATCTCTTCCTCTAGGAATTGGACTAGTTTCCATTTCATCAACTCTTTTTACTAAAACTTCTACCAGTCTCCTCCACACATATCCAAACCATCTGAGACACGATTCTACCATCTTCTCTACCAGAGGAGCTATTCCAAACTTCTCATATAAGCTTATAAGATTAGAGAAAAGATTCATAGGCCAAAAGAAACTGAAGTGAATGATTCACAGAAATTTCTGAGCCATTGCCCACCCTAGCTAGTATCCTCCACTATTCTTATTTTTAAGCCATCTATAATTTTAAAGAGGCCCAAATTTACATATATACATATGCACATATACATATAATTGATATATCAATATACATATAACAACAACCCAATGCATGAAGCTAGAGTATAAAGAGGGTAAATGTACGACACCTTCACAGACACCTTCACAGCAAGTAGAGAGACTAACCTCCAGTCACAAAATAGCAAACTTAACCCTCAAAGGCTCACCCTCTAAAGAGAACATGTTTATAAAAGAACGAAATTCGTAAAATGTATTTATACAAACACTCGGATAAGATCATAGGTTATTCAAACTACCTTACGACAAAAATAGATCTAATCCAGGGAACATGGGCCTTCAAAATATTCATTGCCTTCATGAAAAGGTATATCATAAAGATAAATAATAGAATGGACCAAATTTGATTTAGCTTAATTTGCAATCATTCATGCAGCTTTATCAGGAGATGTATATGTTCAACAATGCACCTTTTCTTGCCCTTCAACCAAGATAGCTATGAATGGATGCCAATCAGGGTCCTTCAGATACCCTTCCCACAATGAAGATAGTTCTGAAGCTCTCTTTACAGCTTCCTCCTCATTATATTTTTTCTTCATAGCTTCAAGAAATGGTGTCCTGTCAAGTTCCCCCATTCTTTTTACACCAAATTTTCCACGTCTTGGTTTATCTTTAATGAACTGCATGAGAGACAGATATTAATAGATTTTGTAGGCAATATTGTACAAAAAGGGTGCAAGTTTTTAGAACATAAACTCCATGATAAAGGAATGTAATATATGAACATGGAATATGCAAACAATCATACTGACATGCCATCATAAAAATCTTGTGAAGCATTAAATATTGTTAGGTTATATATCACTTATAGTTCAATAACCTTCAGGCATTTGTATCTGATATGCTATGATACTTCATTGATGAGTAAGCATAATATATCAAAATTATCTTTTTAATAAAATAAATTCTAGATCCAATAATTCCCTACTACTCTTTAATTAGATAGTCAATTGCAGATAGTGGTCAATCCCAAAAACATTTTAGCAAGACAGCTTGTAGTAGGATGACCAATATTTAGTTTCAATGTCTCATATAATATTACAAGTCTTATAATTATGAGGTAAAACTTTTTTTAAAACTTGAGTAGTATCTTTTTATCACATATGACACCTGAAGCACTTCATCATTTTATCCAACCTCCTTAAATCCTATGGTTTACATTTTCATCAATTTTCCAATCATCATATACTTTGTCTTATTTTGACTTGCATGAAAGTAATGTGGTTCTAAAGTTTATCTTCATATTTCTACATTCTCATTTAATTCTTCTTTAGAGTCTCTCACTAAGACAATATCATCTACGAAAAGCATGTATTGTGCCATCAATACTTGGATATATTCAGTATAAACACATCCAAAATCAATATAAACAACTATGGACTTGATGTTGACCTTTAGTGGAGTCTTATGACAATAGGAAAATCTTCTAAGACTTCATCTAGTGTTCTCATGTTGGTCAGGACCTCCTCATCATACATATTATTGATTGCTCAAATGTAAGCAATTTGAATATCTTTATTCTCTAAAGCTTTCCATAAAACCTCTTTAGCCATCTTATCACACATATTCTCCAAATAATTAATGATCTTGTAGAAGTCTATTTGGTTTCTTCAGTATATCTTCATCATTCGCCATAACAAATATATAGTCTCTATGATCAACCTCTCCAACATAAAACCAAATTGATATTTAATGGCGCATTTCTCATCTCAACCTTTGCTCAATTATCCTCCAAACAAGATAATTGTCATACTCATTTCATTCAATAACAACCAACCCCATTAAGTATATTCAAGTCATACAATCATCATAAAAAACATTACCAGACAGGCAGACAAATTATGAAAGAATCGTAAAAGCTGATCTCAAGAAAAGATACATACGAAAAATCACACTTACATTAAGCAACTCACTTCGAGCACCGTGGAGCTCATCAAAATACTGGCGCTCTTTAATGATTAATATATCGTTCAAATCTTCATAATGTTGAAGTGCCTCTTCCTTTTCTATTAAGTCCTCTTGTTTCACATCCAGTTGTTTTTCTAGCTCTATGATCTTAGCATTGAGTTTTTCTATTTGCTTCTGGAAAAATAAAGCATTAATAATACTATGGCTATAAATATGCTAACAGTGACAATTTAAAAGCTTTAATAAAATAAACATGAACCTTTTGATCTTCAGCCACTTTCAAAAGGTATTCATCAGCTTTTTGTTTCTCCATCTGAAGAGAGTTATTCTTCATTGCATTATGGAAAAAACAACAAATACCAGAATTGGTAAACAAACTAAGATGATATAATAATTCAAAAGGTTATGGGATAAAAAAGTTGCAGTTAACCATATTTATAATGAAAAAACAAATGATTTGGACAGGAAATTAGTCTTTCCTCTGAGGTGGGAAAATAATATAGGAGCCCTAAAAAGCTAGTCCATACTCACACTGTTAATAAATAAAATGTAGTTTTTGCTTGCATGAGAACTAGAGAAGGTTTCAGGCAGAACACTTCACTAAGCCTGAATTGCCTTTGGGCAGGGCTAAAATTATTATTCAACAACACTGTAGAATATGGAAAATCAATAACACTAGATTTCATAGAGTGTTGTTATATCTCATACATACAACAATTCTTATTGGAAGGAGCATTGTTATTGTATGTACAATAATCAAAGATGTCAACTAGAGGAATCGTTATTATATGTGATAAGTATAATAAAATTCGCTAGAATTTAACACTTCACAAATTGAACTTAATGTAGGTGAAAATTAGCTACACTCCATGTCTTAAGCCCTAATTCATAGGCCAAGCTCAAAAGATCAAATATCAGTTTTTTTATAAAAAAATGTTACTGGATTATAAAATTAAAATGAGATAAAATAAATAGTTCACAAGATATAGGAAGTGCTAGTTTTACGAAAGTTGGTGCATCCAAGTGATGTGGAGCACGGCAGAAGAGAAGGCCTCCATAATTTAAGCCAATTCCAAATAATTAACAAATTCAAGAAAACAAATATCATGTATATATGTATAACTCAAATGAAACACATCAAACACAAAATTCACTCATATAATGTGATTATTAACAACAAATAAAAACCAGCTTTGGTAGAGAAAAGTGGAAGACCTATCAAAAAGACGAAACAAAAAAAAGGATCAAAACTTTGAGAAACAATATAATGAAAACAGTAACGTAGAGAAAGAATAAAGAGGAGAGAGAGAGGGAGGTCTACAATACCGAAGAAGAGAAGGGACGAAGGTTGAAACTTGAAAGGTGGCGAATGCTATGATTGAGTTTGGTCTTTTATATGTACAAGTTATAGGGAGAATTTGAAGGGTAAGATGGGAACATAATAAACATTTTCACGTATTTATTTAGACCGTAGCTTTTTTTTTTAAAATAAATTACATAATTATTTTTTTTTGGATAAATTGAAACATCAAATAATATAACTATTTAATAAGTAATAAAATCTCCCACGTGGTACATTGTGGTTGAACACCTTGAGGCAAAGCCTGGCGACGAGATACCTTCTGCATTTTTTTAAGTATGAATCATTTTTATTAAGAGTTTCATATGTTACTATAAATTTTTTTATACGGTTAATACCTTATTAACTAATATATATATATATATTACTTTGATTAAATAGTTAATAATAATTAATATATGAATAATATATATTATGTAAAAAAAAATCTTACACTATAAGAGATAGATCATCTTCTCTTTTATTGATTCATAACATGAATTACATGTCATGGTTTTATGGAATATCATCCCCAATAAATCAACCATCTATTAGTCCATTTTATCATGTTATGAATTATATATAACAGGCTATTTTTTAGGACATTTTATACTTTTAATCAAGCTTTTTATTTTATTTTTTAGGATATTTTATATGTTAGTTGAAGTTCAATCTCATTTCATATATACAACTATGAAAATTATATAAAAAATATTAAAGAGTATAATATTTATGCATTATTAGTATAAAGATTTATACACAACCAATACATTATTCATCATTCATTTATATTATTTTAAAAAAATCAATAATAATTAAATATAGATAGTGGATAATGCAGTAAAGATATATAAAATTCATACACTATCAGTTTATGCATTTTTTCTCAATAATAAATGCATTATGGGCCATTAGTATATGAAATACATTGACAATTACAATGTAGATGGAAAAATTAATCTGAAATGTATAAATGACATAGAATTCAAAATTTTGAAATTGAAAATAAATCAATCTTTAATTTCAGATATTAAAATATATGTAAATATTTAAAAATAAAATAAATTAGGGAACTTCAATGTTACATTTAAATGGAAGAATCAAATTTAATTCTGACTAATCCTTTTGTAAAATTTGAACCCTTAATTTCAATTTCAACCGATTAATACTGACCCTTTAATCAAATTTTAAAAATATAATCATTAATTAAAACTTAATTTTATAATTACAATTTTTTAAAAACAATTTCTAGAAAACATGAGAAATGCTTTAAATGGTAGATCATTAGTAGTAAACCTTTACTTTAATCTAAAAATAATGATTTGCTCTGTTCATTTGATATCTTTTAATATATGATTTTGTTTTTATGTTTTCCCAAATCTTTTTGACAATTTAAAAATTTGATACACATTTATACTTTATTTTACAATCATACCCTTATATACCTTTTTTTTACCATAAATGTTTTCATTCTTCTCTAATGTAGTTTACATTGTAAATTTAAACAGTGTTATTATATTTAAAATATATCATTTTGTTGAGTGAGTATTCTCCACTACTATAGAGGAGCAGGAGAGTACATATAAAACAAAATAAAAATAAAGATAATGTGACATTATTACCTCTCAGATATAATGATAAGATATTGCTATCCTTAAATTCATATATAAAAATCCTAATTTGCCTCTTGAATATGAGAGAGGAGTTTTTTTCCAACTTTTTAAATATGAAAGGAAATGAAGAGAGTATATATTAAGAAAATTGAAAAACGTAAAATAAGCAAATTGGAATTGCTTTAAATGAAATATATATTCATTTCGTTAACAATCAAATCAAAATATGTTCAAAAGAAAAACTTTTGTAGGAATATATATAAACAATATTTCATATTTGAAAATTAATATATTTATATTTTCTGGTGCCATTATTTATGATTAAATTTTAACTAGAATTAAATTTAATTATATTATCAAAATTTCATTACTTTTATTTATTTATATATATATATATATATATATATATATAAATAAGTCTTTCTCTCAAAGAAGGGAACAAGTTGCTGAAGTGTAACTCTCAAATCTCAATTTTGTCAATCTATTTGAATTAAATCTCAACCCCATCACATGTTTCTAGAATGTCATAAAAGCATTTCTAGTAGAGGTCCTTAACAACAACAAAACATATCATCGTTAAATTTTGGTGTCGCTGAAAGTGATATGTTATTGTCCATAAATAGAGAAGTATTATCTAATTAGAGCACAATTCTTTTTTCAATACAGCCTTTAAATAATAAAAAAAATGAAGAAAGAAAAACAAGAAAACATATTAACCAACAATGAAAATGGTAAGAAAGTGTAACAAGTATATTTTCTTCAGATTCATAGAAATAGATATTTAATAGAACTTGTTTGAGTGAACGATGTTAAAGTAGAAATTAAATATTTAACAACATTCGTTTGATTAAGTGCTATTAAAAGTAGATATTTAATATCGTTCGGTTGAGGGAGCGTTGTTAAAACTTAAAAGTAAACATTTAATCACACTCACTTGAATGACAACTATTCAAAGTAGAAAGTAGGAAATTGACAATAGAGATAACTAATGTGGTCCATTTTTTTTTTAAAACAAAGGTGCAAACACACCCGGGATTATATTAACCAAAGAGCAACCATTACAAGCCCCTAAACCTATAATTAGGAAGGAGTAATAAGTTTCTATGAAATTCATGCATCAAGAACAAAGGGGGGGACTCCCACCAATGATCCATCCTATAAACTACACCAAAATTGGCTAGCTTATCCGCACAAGTGTTCCCTTCCCGAAAGATATGAGACACTCTCACATTCATATCCAACATTACACTTTTGCACTTGTTCATGAGGTTACTTAACTTCCAAGGCACAAGTTTATTGCCCTTGAAAATGTCCACCACGGCAGTAGAATCACACTCAAGCCAAACATAAACCCAACCTTTGGAATGAGCCAATTGAATGGCCATAATAGCAGCAAGAACCTCAGCAAAAATGGAGTCATGAATGTTGAAATAAGAGGCGAAGCAACCCAAGCAATTACCCTTAGCATCCCTGAAGATAGCACCACCCCCAGCATGCCCCGGGGAACCTTTGGCAGCCCCATCCGTGTTAATTTTCACCCAGCCCCTGGAAGGCATTGCCCAAACAACCTTAGTAATAGCAGGTGCTTTGCTATAATTACCTTTAACATCAAAAGCCTTCAGGATTGAAAATTCCAGCAGGGAGGAATTGGAGCAACAGTTAGTGAAGTTACCAGAGAAGGAAGTGTTAGACTTGATCAAATGGACAGCTNATCCCTGAAGATAGCACCACCCCCAGCATGCCCCGAGGAACCTTTGGCAGCCCCATCCGTGTTAATTTTCACCCAGCCCCTGGAAGGCATTGCCC
>NC_032024.1:8196760-8197093 GCF_001865875.1 Lupinus angustifolius
GCACCCTCTCCATTCATAGCAAAGACAGCAGCCCTGATTTCATCCTCCAAAGGGATACTGGAAAGCATACTGTTGTCCTCCTCAGTAACCAGCTTAGGAATGACATTGCCAATGAGATTGCTAGGCTGAGTAGCATTATCAGAGGCATACAGACTAGAAAAGTAGTGCAGGACATGATTCTCAATATCCTGCCTTTGAAGCAGAGTAACCTCCCCCTGTCTAAGCATGCACATAGACTTAGTGGCATGCCTAATCTTGGCAATTTTGTGGAAGTATGCAGTATTTCTATCCCCACTGATTTGCCAATTCAGTCTGGACTTCTCTTTCCAGAAC
>NC_032024.1:8197193-8203368 GCF_001865875.1 Lupinus angustifolius
CTAGTGTGAGCATAGATTGCACAAATGAAAACCAAATGAGCATAGATTCCAATTCTAATCAGAAAGTAGGTATTTAACAACACTTACATACACTACAAAACAAAAGAGATTTGGGGACACACTTTTTGCCACACTTATAGATACCATGGCATTAAAAAATGAGGCCCAAAATGATAGTGTGTGGCCCATGGTAAATAATATCCATTCATCACTTTCACACTTCCATTTTTGTTCACTCTCACGTTCTGGTTCACTCTCTTCTCTTTCAAACCCATTTCAAAAAATCACGTCCATTGCTTTCACTTTCAACCATGGCTCCAATTAAAAGCTTAAAAGTTAACTATCCAGAAATCATTTCTTCACTTCATCACTATCCAGAAATCACTTCATCTCTGATTAATTCCAAGCTTCTTCATACATAGGTAAGAAATCACTTCATCTCCTTTTTTTAATTCTATAATTTTGTTTCAAATCACTAATGTGGAGAAAATAAAATCTAATCCCTATTTTTGAGCTTCTCAAATCCCTAATTTTAAGCTTCTCTAATCCCTAATATGTTAGTTCTAGAAATCTGAGAAATTATAATCCCTAATTTTGAGTTGCTACACAAATTATATACAATTTTATATGATGAAGGGAGAGCTAGGATGATTATGGAGCCATTGTAGGTTAATAAGTTGAGGAATGCTAAAGCTAATTATTCAGATATGGATGATTATGCAAGGTTTAAAAAAATCTACACAAATGCTACCACAAATCGCATGTCTATAGTTTCGGTATGCTACTACTGGAAATGGTTGGGAAAACTAAGAACATAAATCCTAGAAGCAAGAGTGCCAAGTCAATTATGCTTATGCTAGTATACTATTACAGTAGTTTCCCTTCTTCACTGGCTATTTTGATCAACCAGTGTTTTAAATTGCGGTTGTGGTCGCGATTGCGGTTGCCGTTGCAGTTACTGTGATTGCGATCATTGCGGCTGTTGCGATGTTGATTGCGGCCGTTACGGTGTGAAGTACTTTAAGAGTAAAAACATATTTTTGATATTGATGCGGTCTGATGCGGTTACATTGCAGCCCGGTGCAGTCCAAATGCGGCCTAATGCGGTTGCGTTGCGGCTTGTTGCAGTCACATAACTGTGAATCGGTAATCACACCACAATTGCAGTGTGATGCGGTTGCGGCGGTCACCGCAACCGCAATATTGCGGTCGCATCATGTGATGTGGTCCGCAGTTTGATACACTGTGATCAACTAATTTTGTTCAATTGATTTTTATCCCCAAAATTATCATTTATAATGCAATAAAAAGTGAAACAAAGAGAGGAAAAGAGACCTGGAAAATTTATATAATTTTGTGAATGTCTTATCTTATGTTCAAGGATTTACTCATTTGTAGTCTTAGGATTGTACAATAGTGTAGACATGTAGTTGTAGTACATGAAGTACAAAATATTATATAAAATACCTAAATTAATTGCATACTGCAAAATTTACATTATAATGTTCTGCCATCATTTTTTCTGACT
Organism: Lupinus angustifolius; assembly: GCF_001865875.1. NCBI lineage: Eukaryota > Viridiplantae > Streptophyta > Magnoliopsida > Fabales > Fabaceae > Lupinus > Lupinus angustifolius. Next base: position 8,198,722 of record NC_032024.1, read on the forward strand.
TTTGAGGGAGAAGATTTGTGTGCTAATGTGGTAGATGATTGTCAATGCAAACTTGTCATGTTTTGCCTAAAGTTTTACTAAGTTATTCATGCCATTGAGCTTCATTTTGACCTATTATACGTAGGATTTTCCTTGTATTTTTGTTGTGCTAATTATCCCCTTCAAGATTTTATTGTGTTGTTTTCCACCATTATTATGATGACTTTGTTCCCTAGTAATATCTAGTAAGACTTTATTTGTATACATTATTTTATAATGGATGTTTTTTGGATCAAGTTCCATAATTTTTTATTCTCTCACACTAGGGGTAGGTTTTCATGTTAAAAATTGCAACGACTCTTTTACATATTTTCTACTCCTTCTGTCTTCTATTGTTAACATATTGGATTTCTTGTTTGTCTTCTGGTTTGGTTCTCACATGATTTAAGTATTTATTGGGCACTTTAGTTTCAACACTAATGTGTGTTAGTTTATATAGAACATGATTCAATATTGGTGTATGTCTTAGAGGTAATAACGATTTCTTCATTACTTGTACTTGATATCACATTATTGGATTTGTGTGTGTTTGTTAGTTGCTTAATTAAATAAATGGGATAATGCCCTTATGAGTGAGTTCAATATCATAATGATACACTAACATCTACTCAAACTTGAGTATATGCGCAGGAACCGAGTTTATGAGATTTTAAGCATGTATAGCCTTAATTCAATATCCAGGGCAATCTTATTTTATATTTCTTTGCTTCACTTACCACAAAATCCAGGGCATGTGGTTCCAACAAGTTTGATAGAATCATCATATAAAATTCAATATCCACAAGAAGCTTACACGAGCAAGCAATTCATTAGAGTTGGTCCCTAGTTCATCTACTAAGATTACTCAAATAGTTACTCATGCTTAAGACAATATTTTTACCATGTAGTTGATACTAACCAAGTAGTAGGTACTAGATAAGAAGCAATTAAAAAAAGAGTTAAGGAGTTAGTACCTTGAATACATCTTCATCATAAAGTGATGGATATTTATGAAGGGCATGCCATTGGCCATTATTAAAGGCCCAAGTCCTACAAACTGAATACCAATTGAGGATGCATGTTTGAATACCTTTGTCACCTTTCCTCTAGTGGACTCATCAGCAGCAAATACCATAAACCAGTAAGTGTTGAATCCATTCACATAGAAAGAGAGCAACAATGAATCCTTCTTAGATAATATTTCAGATTCTGAGATCATCAGGAATCACAATTCATCTTCTTCTCATTTTGATAATGTGAAGAAAAATAACTCGTCTCCTTCTTCCATCAAATTCTGATAATGGAAGGGAAAAGCTAGTTCACCATGTCCCTTGGTGGTGGAAAACGTATGTGATTTCCCTTTTTATTTTTTAATTTTGAATTTATTGTTTATTATAATTTAATGATATGTATTTTGACTAAAGTTAAGAGTATTATGTGTTGTATTACTCTAGATATACTGAAGGATAAGGAATCGCCCTATATGTTGCATTACTCTGGATATTATGGTAAAACTGGTGGAGTTGGTGAGAAGCGTACTTTGAAAGTTGATGTTGTGATTGGTGCTGATGGAGCTAATTCCAGAGTTGCTAAGGCTATTGACGCAGGTGACTATGAGTATGACATTGCATTTCAGGTAATAGCATTAGTCTCTTTTTAATTTCTCTGCTTTGTTTTCTGTGGTGTTGCTAATTGTTCAAATTTAGTATCTTTGTTTACACTATTTCATTTGTAAAATATAAGAGTTTTTGTATATAATGTCAGAAAGTGTTGTATAAATGCATAGGAAAGTAAAGATTGTTTACACTATTCATTGATGTGATTTAGCAAGTGATTTTACCCCTTAAATATATTTGTGGGATCGATTAAGACACCAAAGAACAAATGAAAAAAGAATAAAAGGGGAATCGTGTGAATACTTTGTCCTCTCCAAAATTAGTGTATATTTAACATTCTTACCAAATTCCTATTATTGGCCCACTGGACAGAAAGTCAGTAAGCAATGAAAAATATTTGGTTGTTTTTTGTAGCATGCACAATTTGGTTGATATTATCGCTGGCCTTGCTCTTGGACTTGGGATCCTTGCATTTTGGCTTACAGTTGATGAACACAGATAGTTTCGTGATCTCAGTACAAAATGGTATTCTTATGCCTAATTAATAAATCTACACAATATAGCTTTATCCTTCATACTAACTACAACATAAGCATATTTCTTTAAATGTTAATACAACCCAACATGAGAATTTTGGTTACTGAAGGAGCTAGATTCATTTGTCCCAAAATACCAAAATTCTTTCCTCCCCAAATTGGGGTGATCAATGAAATGGAAACTAACGTTCTATTCCATTTCCAAACAGTGAGGTGACTCTCCTTGTGTTTCTTTTGTTTGAAGAAGGCAATTTCATTGTGTTATTCTCTACATTAGGAGTTTAACAATTATATATGATATACATGCTACGTTTTTTGTTAAAAGCACATGTGTTATGTTATATTTATGAGAAAATTGCATGGAACTTTGTAAGAATATTTATAGGGTTAAATTTTTATTATGAAGTATTCATATGATGATAAAGTTTAATCATGTGTTACTTGTCATGTTTCGATCAGATTAGTACATTAATTTTTTGTTACTTAATAGGATAAAATATCAGAGCATTTACCTCAAGATCAAGAAAATGTTACTACTTCAGGTGTTTCATCGAATATATTTTCTCATCCTAATAATGTAATTGGAAAAGCATACGGAGCTGAACATTCAAGTCGAGTGCATGGTTTAGGCATTGGTATTTGTCCCTCAAGTGTTTTTGGGACGTATAGACATTCTACTGGTTTTGTGAATTCTAATGGCTCTAGTCAACAACATGTTGAAGACTTAAAGAAGTATGTCCAAAGTTTGGAGATAAAACTATCAGACTATGAAGAGACCAAGGAGCAACTTGCACATACTCAGAATCAATTGGCTACTCTTGAGAAGTTCCTAGTTGAAAAATTTGGTAGTGAGTTAACCACTTTCGCCTGTGATATTCCACCATCTTAGTTATGATTTATTAGATATTCATGAACTTATTAGTTATGATCTTCATATTTTGCATTTTTTTGGGTAAGGATTGTTGAATGTTAAACATTTGGTAATTATATAAGATTCACTTTTCTAATGGTATAACACTTTTATTTCTATTTTTAGCTAGCAAATATTTAATTTTATTAGAAATTGACTATTATATTATTGAAAATAAAGATTGCTAGACAATCAGCACATTGGGGTCATGAAAGAAATATGTATGAAAATAACTTTAAATAAATTTAATTAGCCACGACTAGACTGTCACAAAATAAACAACTTAGCCACGGTTGCAGTGTGGCAAATTAGCAACTTTGCCACGATTGTTACTATAGCTAAATTGTACAGACCGTGGCTAACTAAATGTTACCACATTTTATACAACCGTGGCGAAATGATGAAACGACCGTGGCTAATTTTAGCAACGACATTCCTTGCCACAACAGTAGTAAGTGTGGCCACTCAATTTAGCTTCGGTTTTTTAGCAAATTAGCCACGGTCGCAGCCGTGGCTAAAAGGCTGTTTTTACTGTAGTGATAGGTGAGCTCAACTAAAAGTCTACTTTTTACTTTTACAACATTCACTCAAATGAGCGTTGTTAAATATCTAATTTATATTTTTAACATCATTCACTCAAATGAACACTGATAAATGTCTATTTTATACTTTTAACAACGTTCATTCAAACGGTAAGCATGGGCATCGATAGGACAAAAGGTGAATTATGAGATCCATTTAATGACAAAAGGTGAAATGCACTATTAGAGTGAAAAGTTGAGTCCATTTACTTAATTTACTAGGAAATTTGAACAATTACAGAATAAGTTATGGAACCCATTTAAGGATAAGAAATGGGTCGTGAGGATGCTCTAAAATGCTTCCATTATAATTGTGAATCTTTCTCTTAGGAGAGCACATCTTCTATATCAAGATGTGTATAACTCCATGTACTCTTTCATTCACCTTGATCAGAAAGTATAAACTTATTTATATTTAATTCATGTATTATTTTTCTAACCAATAAAAAATAAGATAAATATGAAGTAGTATGTGATATAAGATGTGGCACCTTATGTTATGCTCATTGTCACCCAATTATTAATTTCAAAGAGTTGTTCATGAACTGGTAAAAATTAAACATGAAAGAAAACAATATATTTTTCTATATAAGGATTTGTGTAGAGATAATGATGGCAATGAATTTGGATGGATCCAGGTAGTGCAATATCCATCCAGACATGCCTCGTTGTTTTATGTTTAGACCCAGACCCGTGTTGATAGGTAGTGAGTCTGCTACTCATGGGTCATTGTGCATCCAATGGATCTGCGAGTACCCATAATTCAAAAAACATTAAAAATAATTGTTAGTAATTTATGTTATTTAGATAATCAACAAGAGAAAAAATTATAAAACATATCTAAAGTTTTAAATACATTTTATATTGACTATTTCAACATTATGATATAAAATTGATTTACTATGAATTATTCGATCAACAAAATATTGTATTATATATATATATATCTATTAATAGTATAATATCATGTTTAACTACATAACTAT